>NC_060157.1:29271517-29409096 GCF_021292245.1 Micropterus dolomieu | reverse complement strand
CAAATGTGCATGTGTCTGCTCAAACGGTCAGAAACAGACTCCATGAGGGTGGTATGAGGGCCCGACGTCCACAGGTGGTGGTTGTGCTTACAGCCCAACACCGTGCAGGACGTTTGGCATTTGCCAGAGAACACCAAGATTGGCAAATTCGTCACTGGCGCCCTGTGCTCTTCACAGATGAAAGCAGGTTCACCCTGAGCACATGTGACAGACGTGAGAGTCTGGAGACGCCGTGGAGAACGTTCTGCTGCCTGCAACATCCTCCAGCATGACCGGTTTGGCGGTGGGTCAGTAATGGTGTGGGGTGGCATTTCTTTGGGGGGCCACACAGCCCTCCATGTGCTCGCCAGAGGTAGCCTGACTGCCATTAGGTACCGAGATGAGATCCTCAGACCCCCTGTAAGACCATATGCTGGTGCGGTTGGCCCTGGGTTCCTCCGAATGCAAGACAATGCTAGACCTCATGTGGCTGGAGTGTGTCAGCAGTTCCTGCAAGAGGAAGGCATTGATGCTATGGACTGGCCCGCCCGTTCCCCAGACCTGAATCCAATTGAGCACATCTGGGACATAGTGTCTCGCTCCATCCACCAACACCACGTTGCACCACAGACTGTCCAGGAGTTGGCGGATCCTTTAGTCTGGGAGGAGATCCCTCAGGAGACCATCTGCCACCTCATCAGGAGCATGCCCAGGCGTTGTAGGGAGGTCATACAGGCACGTGGAGGCCACACACACTACTGAGCCTTATTTTGACTTCTTTTAAGGACATTACATCAAAGTTGGTTCGGCCTGTAGTGTGGTTTTCCACTTTGATTTTGAGTGCGACTCTAAATCCAGACCTCCATGGGTTGATAAATTTGATTTCCATTGATAATTTTTGGGATTTTGTTGTCAGCACATTCAACTATGTAAAGAAAGGAGTGTGTAATGAGATTATGTCATTCATTCAGATCTAGGATGTGTTATTTTAGTGTTCCCTTTATTTTTTTGAGCAGTGTATTATAACATCATTTCAGGGGTAGCGTATTCTGAGACGAATATCCTCTATCAAATAATGCTCCCACTACAGAATCATTTCATATTGCACCACTACTCACTCCATGTGTAATGTACGGAGATGGGGAGCATGTTGAAATACTATATTATGCCATCTTTATTTAAGATATCAGGGGTAGCGTATTCTGATATGCGCAGAACTGCTAAGTAGCACATCTTGATAGGTAGCATAAATCGACAGAACACCTGTGCAAAACCTTTTGAGATTTGACTCGCGGTATTTGTCGTCTTCATGTTGAGTTTGTGTCTGGGTTGACGGCGTTGTTTTTTAAAGTCAGCTGCAGTCATCTCAAACGCACCTGTTGTGTCTTGTGTTGGAAAAGTGCTCTACTGCGTGAACTACATGATACAGAGAATATTGCTCTATGAACAGAAGATAACTAATTAATATCGAAAAGCAAGCCAGGAAATGCATTCCTGAAAAACACAAATTTCACCAGTGAGCTTTAAATTAGTGCTTATTTTTAAGCATTTTAACACATGAGCTACATGAAGTGTTGAAGAAAACATAACACATGGTGTTAGGCTTTTTTTTCTGTGTGTAGCTAAATGCCCTAGAGCAAATTACACCAACTGTCAAAAGCTAAAGAAATTGTACATATATCATATCATTATTTTCTTCTTTTTTATACGCCTTTATTCATTTAGGGGGAAAATCCAGTCTTTTTCAAGCCTTGACTGAGTATTTTTCGTATTATTTCTGCAGGTTCCTTAGCCATGTTTACTGGCAGTTGAAATGCTGCTTGAGGAAGTTGCACTTTGATTATGGCCACTCCTAAATGAATGTTAGAATTTAACATAACCGTCTTATCAACCATGTGTCACAAGTGAGCTACTTGGAAAACCCCACAGCCTAACTTGTCCTTTATCTGACTCACCTAATCCAGGAATAAATGACGCAAACTTCTTGTCAAGACGAAGTAGGGCTTTACTTTTATAGTCATGTGTTTAAGGTTCAGATAGGGAGGAAATGACAAACAGCGGTCAGTGAATGGGTCGACTGTTTCGCAACATGACCCTGAAACTAATACTTCTTTTTAATTTGCATTCAAGCACGTCAGAAGCTGTGTTGTTTAAGGAGAATTTACTACACCTGCTGTTCAAACAGATTAAATCACCAACTGACACTGTTGTAAATTTAGTTTTTAAGATGTAGAGAAAATGCATGAAAATGCTAAACTGCAATTAACTGATGTCAATCTTAATAATGAGGCTGTCATACACAAATGTTATCTGAGTTAATACCTCAATATTTTAATATAGTTTTGTAAACAAGGACATATCAAAACACACAAATCGAATGGGCAATATATAAAGTTTGAATCTTAATTGGCACATTGAGATTACATTCATTTTCTTTTGTGGCAGACCTTTCATTGTTACTATTAACTTGACTTTTTGTTGTTCTTTACTCAACCAGATATTTGCAAAACAAGGTTCACATTTCATTAATAAATGTAAGCATTTTAAATGTCACAGTTTGGCTTCGCTGAATGTTGAGAAGACACTAACAACAAATCAACCCACTCATGTCCTTTGTTATCTGATGTCCCGAGTGTCCAAATATGACAAGAAATTCCATCAAAGCAGTTTTACTAAAAACTCTCTAATTTCAAACCACAATGAAGTGTCAAATTGATTTTGGTGAATGTTTGTTTCACATGATTTGAAGGAGTCATTATTTTTTTCCAGTCTTTACAAGCTTGAATGAACAGTTTAGTAATGTACTACTGCTAATGTATAGCTGTTAAAAATGATAAGTTACAGCTGTGTGGAGATAAAGTCGCTATGTGTAGACTTTAACTGTGATTATAATTCAAAAATTCAAGTAATTCATATTAGTCTGATGATAAATGAAACAAATAACACAAAATACGTCAAAACAATTTGTGCAGTCTGTGCTACTTTCAGTCTACTTTCATCTGTCTCCTGGTGCGGTCTGCATAGTGTCCCAACCGCCACTGGGAGGCAGTCATCTAAAAAGCCTAAAAACACATGTGGTTCAGTTGTAGATAAAAAATCTGAGGTTTTAAAAGTTGTTTAGCAATAACAATGTGCGCACTAATGTGCAGTTATGTACAAAAAAAGTTACAATATCAAATATTTAAGATAGTCATGTAATGTATCATTTACAATATTATGTACATTGCAGTCAGCTGAAAGTGGTGGGAGTAGTTGTAGTTGTAGTGGAAGTGGGGTGGATGGGTTCTCGCATACAGCGCATGTTCCCAGTGCTGAATACACACTGCAGTGGCCACAACACAACAACAATAAGCAGCACGATGAGCACGATGAAGAGCACCATTCTCTTCCAGTCCGCCAGCCGGTCAAGCAGACCAAAAGTGCGGGTCCGCGTCAGGATTGGTGCGTCCGCAGTCTTGCTGGCCCCAATGTCAATACAGATGCAGAAGGCTGTGGGACTGTCAGGGGCACCCAAGCCGGCGTTGTGACTGGAGCTTTTGTAGCACAGCTTCTCCCCCTCCAACCACACTGGTTCCTCCTGCTGCTGGTGGCTGGGCAGCTTGCAGAGAACCTCGCGGCTGGTGGTCAGAGCCGGGGGTCCCTCTTCGGGCAGCGTGGTGGGGTGACGGCAGAAGGGGCAAGAGAGGCGAGTGCTGCCGCCGTTACCATCTTGGTCATCCAGTGAGACTGCCATGAGGCGGGAGAGGCACTCTAGGCAGAAGGTGTGGGTGCACTCCAGCATCTTGGGTGTTTTGAAGACATTGTCATAGGTATTGTAGCAGATGGAGCACTCTGGCTGGTTCATGGCTGATACCTTCTTTTGCAGCTCTCCAGCAGTGTCCTGGGGGGCAATGTGCCAAATCTGCGGAGACTGTTCCATCTTCAGAAATACAAGCCTTCTCTTTCTTTTTTGTCTTTTGGTCTCTCCCACCGTGTCTTTCCTCTTCTTGGTCTGTCCTTAACTTCTTAATTATCCTAAAAGAGAGTTAATGAAAATTAGAGATTTGTTTTTTTTTATATTTCACATGGTATTTTGCTGTTGGTATCATGACAACTGTGCAATGAAGTGCAAGCCATTTTTTCAGTCATGTATAACCATAATCCCAACAGGATTCAGGATCCGTGCTCTTTTTACTCAGCCCAGTTGAATGTTGATCACACAAACTTGAACTTACAAAGCTGATAGGATTTTGGTATGTCAATGAACAATTCAATCACAGGGGGATGCAAAATGGGTCAAATGTGTTGAGGGATATTGTAGATTTAGTAGATCTGAAGCAATTGCAACAAGCACAAACAAATGAGTCAGTAAAGTTCCATGACAGCACAAGAATGGCAAGGACCATATCCACCCCCTTATATAGTGTGACTGATACATAGTTGCAGGTACAGAGGGAGTGTTGGTGATGGACATAGTGTTCTTAAGGGAACAAAATAAATGATTTTCCAATCACGACTAGATTTTAACAAGGGTTCAGGCCATGAACAAGAAAAGCCCTGACAAACCATATTTGAGACAATTGATTCCACCATAAATTATAAAAATGATAAACCTCCACTGACTTAAAAAATAATAGCCCTTGTTGGTAAAGTTTGGTGTTATAATTCTAGACCAGCGAATGACTCAGTGTGACAGTAGCGAATAAGAGGAGTAGGTCATTGTAAATGTGAAACAGTGTGTTGAGTGGGTGTTTTTTTCTTGCTCATGACCTGAGCAACCATGTTTTTCTACAGATGATTGTAAAATGTTCCTCACCTTCTTTGCTGATATGGTTATTAATTTCCAGTATTTATCCTGGGACTTGCCCGCCCAACTCTTGCCCCTCTCTAAGTACTACTGCTCTGAACTCTTCAGCTTAGAAGACCTAAGCTATTTTAAAAATTAGTTATTATTAGTAGTTATTGGCCCTGCTGCTATCCAGTCCATATTAAAGAAAAAAACGTAGATCCCACTTTGCCCATGTCTAACATTTTAGAGAAGGTTGTGGCCGACCAACTCACTGCTTTGTTGTAGAGACACAATGTTTATGATAAGTCAGGATTTTGGAAATGGCACTCCATGGAATCTTCTCTTTGGAGGGTCTATATTATAATATCCTCTGATGTGGGTGAGTGCTCACTTCTTGACCTCATTTCTGCTTTGACACAATTGACCATCATATCCTGATCAAGAGGCTATGTGACTGGGTGGGTATATCAGAGTTAACATTAGACTGGTTTTCATCCTACCTCATTGACAGAAGTTTCACCGTTTCTATTGGAGACTGTGGGTCTGATTCCTCGCCACTGTCTTGTGGTGTCCCTCAGGGCTTGGTTCTAGGGTCCCTGTTATTCTCTCTATATCTGCTTCCCTTAGGACAGATCATTATTCGCGGATGATATCCAATTCCATTTGTCCTTCAAACTCAGTGAGGCTTTTAGATTATCTGGGCTCCTAGACAGTCTAAATTCTATTATGGACTGGATAGCAGAACATTTTTTACAGTTAAATGGTGATAAGATGGAGGTTCTGGTTCTTGTTCTGGAAAAAGTTCCCCCCATGATCATCCAAAGTATCATTCACTCCAACCTGCGTAATTTAGGGGCAATATTTGATCAGGTTGTCACAACTTGACACCCATGTTAAGCAGCTACCAGATTTTAAACTGATATTTGTAGTTTCACCTGCTGAATTAGAGATGCTTAAACATGCCTTTATCTTGCAATGATTACTGTAACACACTATTCTCATGACTTTGCTTCTCAGCATGTCTGCCCTTGATTGTCTGCAGGCAATCCAGATTACTCACAAGGTCAAATAGATCATCTCACATTACCCCTATACTAAGATCTCTTCCCTGGCTCCCTGTTGCATATGCTTAGTTACAATTAACAAATTCGTTTGTTGAATGAATTGTTTAATGAAATGTATGGGGTTGATTGTTCTTATGTAGGATGTATGATGCTTTGGCAATCACATTCATGCCAATAAAGCTAATTTGAATTGAATTAACAAATTGACCCCTGAGAATATGTAAAACTGATACAGCACAGACAGGGTAAATCAACACAGTATAACATGTTTATGTAATTAAGATAACTTACATAGTACCAGAATATCCAACACTTTTTCATCCTAGGTCGTCAAATAACAACGCTTTGTCAGTGTGTCCATATATAGACGTACAAGATACCCACAAGAGTCTGTATAATTTGCCTTTTTAAGATGTGTTCAACATTGTGAAATGGTGACAATGGTTAGTTAGGTTTTAGGCACAAAAGCTACTTGTCAAGGTTTAGGAAAACATCATGGTTTGGGTTGAAATAACTACATTATCATCTCTCTCTCTCTCTCTCTCTCTCTCTCTCTCTCTCTCTCCTTGCCTCTGTCGCCTAGTGCTTGCTCTTGGTGGGAACTGTTGGGAGCATCACAGAGTACGGTCTAGACCTGCTCTTTTATGAAAAGCGCTGTGAGATAACTGTTGTTGTGATTTGGCGCTATATAAATAAAATTGAATTGAACATTACGTGACATAAGTATGTGATGAAAACTTAGGGAATGGAATGCAGGTGGCTCAGTCGGTGGAGTGCCCACCGCAAGTGTGAACCTTTGCTCTTTTAGCCCCGGGTTCGATTCCTGCCAGTGTCCCTTTGCAGCATGTCTTCTCCTCTCTCTCCCACATGATCTACTTCTCTCTCTCTCTCTCCTATCTAAATAAAAGGCTAAAAAGCCACCAAATATCTTTAAATAAAGAAAGCCTCGGGTGTCTCATACAGACACTGAAGGGAGTAACTTGTGCACTGGCATTTGAGTCCTGGGAATGAGAATGAGCTGATATATCCTAAATATCCATGTAGCTCAGGTAAGAGCTTATCTTTGTATAATATACTTGAAAATTTTAATTTCTACTGGGCAGTTTGCATATGGTAGCCAGCCTAGCATGCAAATGTACAACAGCCGGCACAGGGAGTCCTTGGGCCCTTCTTGAATCAAGCAACTGATGAAAGATTGTTTTGGGCGGGTTACAGTATGTGGCCCTACCTGGAACAACATCGTGGGATAAACACAGGCGGCTTTGTTAAAGTGACTTTTTGAGCATGTGTGTTCAAATCTGTGTATCAGACAGCACGGTAAACTAACAAACCATGTCTTCTCACTGTACACCAGGACCATGTTTTAATATTGTAAAGTCTGCTTTGAGGACCACATTGCTGCTCTCTTCTGAGTCTAGTCTCCTTGTCTTATTTTCTTTTTTAGGATGATAAGAATATTTCATGGTAGTAAGCTACCTGCTGGTGTTGTGAATGTGAAGGAGACTGTGTTTGTTTGTGTGTTAGGGATGACTGATGGTCAGAGGACAGGTGTTCTCCTGTCTGTGCCCTCGGGGCTGGTCCTGCCCTATTACTCCCATCTATACAAAGTCCCTGCTTGTTCCTTCTCTAATCGCTCCATCTGCCCTTGAAATTCTTGCACTGCCAACTCTCTCTCTTCATCTCCACGGAACATGCTTTAGTGGGAGGAGGCCCAGACTTTTCTGTAAAATTACACTTGTCTTATCAGTTTAAAGCCCCCCAATCACTGACCGGGACTAAGTTTCCCTATTGCTCAAATTGAAATACTGTTATCGGGTCAGGTATGGTCATTTCCCGGAGCTCCAGTACATTTCCTTTGCACACAAGTTAGGTTAATCAATATATGTTTCATATCATTCACGGGTTATAGAGATCAGCCTGAAGGTCTTTAAAATCAAAATGTTTTTTTAAAAGCCCCAGGCTATGTTACCTAGTAGAATGTGCACTATGTAAATAGCAACCAAGAGAGCACCAAACAGAACAAAAACACAGTCTCATGTTGTCAAAAGTCAGTGAAGTAAAAGCGGTTTTGGTGGTGGCCTCAGGCTGTTATTGTACTCCTAATGATTCTCTGAACAGTCCTTAACAGAACACCATGCTGGAACACTGACCTGATTTAACGTACAGTCCCCTCTAAAAGTACTGGAACGGTAAGGTAAATTCCTGTGTTTTTGTTGTTCACTGAAGACATTTGAGTTTAAGATCAAAAGATTAGTATGAGACAAGAGTTCAGAATTTCAGCTTTTATCTCCTGGTATTCACATCTAGATGTGTATAGGCCTACATTTACACCATCTTTGTTTGGCCTTTGTTTTGCAGTGTAATGATAAAAACAATGAAATGGAATTTGTAGGTTTGTAGACATATAAAGGTAGACAACGCATCTCCACTTCCTCCCAATGAACAAAAAGGAAGCCAAAATTTCCATGTAATGCCATTTTGCGCTGTCTGTGCCTAATGGTGATCATGACCTGACGGTGCTTATATCACCGCCATTTTTGTGTCCCGTCACAGCTGTTCTCTACAGATGCATGACATGCATCACCGGAACTACAACTACCTGATCCACATAACTGTCCGGAAATCCTCAGATAAACCCTGGACTACAATTTTAAATTGACCATCATCAGGGCAAAGTTGACTACCATACATATTTTTCCGAATGAGGTCCGGTCCTATGGGAGTTCTTTTTTGTTTCCGTATGCTATTTCATCACTAAATTCATTTATGAATTGTTGTGGTGGGAAATCAACTGTGTAGATTTAGAATATTTACAGTGAATGGAAATTGATGGCTAAGCTAATAAGCGCAACAAGCTTTTGCAAGGGTAGCTAGCAAGCCAGCAGGCCAGTCAAGCGCACAGACCCATGCAGTCAACACAGCAGGCGAATTCAGCAACACTTCTTTCTACTGTAGTGTATTTATTCTGTTTAATTAAGTTAGGCAATGTTAGGTTAACATTATAAGATAATGTACATAGCCAGAAACAAACACTACAGAGCTAAACAGACTACACGCAGCTAAAATGCTGGATGGAGAATGTTTTCGTTTTCCGTTTAAAAATGAAAACGCAGTAGTGTGGATGGGGCCTCAGTAAACTATACCAACTGTACCTGCTAACATTTCTGGTCCATCTTCGCTTATAAAAGTTATTTTACCTCAATTCTTTCATTTTAAAACTAAATCTGAACCACAAATAATAGCCATAACCATTTCTCCCCACCCTTTAATTTCTCTGAAATAATACTAGAAATTAGTTTAACAGTTGTACAGTCTGCGAGTAATGGCATACTGGTAGTTCATTTAGTAGGCAATATGCAATTCATAGTGATTGAGTACATATTGGGCAGTACCCTAATTCTTTGTGTGCCTACCCATAAAAGGGAGTGTCATCCAAAGTGTTCTGTAGTTGCTGTGCCTTCATTATTCTTTTAGTGTATGGATATGGATATGCTCTAATATTACCTGAAGTAAACAGAGGGGAAATTCTTTTCACTAACAGTATGCATGTACAGTATGTTCCTGTGGCAAAAAAAACATGCATACAGTTTGTGCTACTGTAATTACATGGCTTTGTTCTGTGACATTAACGTATCTACACTGAACAAAATTATAAACGCAATACTTTTGTTTTTGCCCCCATTCATCATGAGCTGAACTCAAAGATCTAAGACTTTCTCTATGTACACAAAAGGCCTATTTCTCTCAAATATTGTTCACAGATCTGTCAAAATCTTTGTTTGTGAGCACTTCTCCTTTGCCGAGATAATCCATCCACCTCACAGGTGTGGCATATCAAGATGCTGATCAGACAGCATGGGTATTGCACAGGGGTGCCTTAGGCTGGCCACAATAAAAGGCCACTTGAAAATGTGCAGTTTCACTGTATTTGGGGAGCTAAGGGGGGTTCCGGAAACCAGTCAGCATCTGGTGTGACCACCATTTGCTTCTTGCCTGGCCAGTGAAATGTTGGTCCACTCCTCCTCAATGGTTGTGCAAAGTTGCAGTAAGGTCGAGACCCCGATGAGGACAACAAGCATGCAGATGAGCTTGGTCTCAGACAATCTCGGAGGTGAAGATGCTGGATGTGGAGGTCCTGGGCTGGTGTGGTTACACGTGATATGCGGTTGTGAGGCCGGTTGGATGTACTGCCAAATTCTCTGAAATGCCTTTGGAGACGGCTTATGGTAGAGGAATGAACATTCAATTCACGGGCAACAGCTCTGGTGGACATTCCTGCAGTCAGCATGCCAATTGCACACTCTCTCAAAACTTCTGGCGAAATTTGTGGAATTGTGCTGTGATGGAACTGCACATTTTCGAGTGACCTTTTATTGTGGCCAGCCTAAGGCACACCCGTGCAATACCCATGCTGTCTGATCAGCATCGTGATAAATGGTCTAGCTATGAAACTTCTATTGGTGGTGAAGAGATACTTAAAGTGAGACTAAGCACATTTTTTAAAGAAGAAAGAATTCATTCTTTCTTGTAGGCCTACTTATTGCAATTAATTATACGCACTCTTGTTCAAATCAATACACTCAGGTTTTTAGTTGCCACAGTACAGCCTTATTTGGTCTGGTAGAACAAGTAGCTTATGGTGGCTAGCTCGTCTTAGCAAACTTAAGCTTGATTCAGTTCACTGACTTGACAGTTACATAATGTTTAGCCATTTGTCATTATTCCGTAATTATCTCATTTAGCCACAGTGGCCACTCTTTAGCTAAAGTTACATAGTCTCAATTTAATGTGGAGAAGTTATAACTGACCCTTTACAGCATATTTACACAAATACTGCTTCAAAGAGTCCAGCTTGAGGTTTAGGCAATCCATAGAGCCACACTGACTGGACGTATAATGTACAGCAGAGTTAAATATTAACTCAGACTAAGTCATTGCTGAACCCAAAATATCAACATCAAACATGGGGACGTACCTTTATTGCCTTTGTACAGGATTCTGCTTTAAGATTCAATTTATGGTCCCGATGACACGTTTTTCTAACCTGCCCCAGTGACCCATTAAGTCACTTGTTGGTCACAAGACCTAATTTTGTGTTAGTCAAATTGAAGCATTCTTTTCGAGATGTAGCCTCTTTGTGTCAGGCTCACCTGTGTGCATCTTCACTGTGTGCTGAATGTTGAGCTCAACCATCATCCACAAGCTGCCCTACCTGTTTTCCGTTTTGAAAAGTAAATGAAACTTGATCTACCTGTCTACCTGCCGTTTGACTGGGGGTGGGGGGCATTTACAGATAGCACATGTGTGAACCCAACTGACTATGCAGGAAATACAGTTAGATCCTAACTGAATATACAGAAAGCTACTCGTGAGGTTTTGTTATCCACCATGTGACCGAAGTAATCTACCTGCACCCTCACATTTTTTTGCAACTTAATTAAGCTAAAGAAATAAAGTAAAGGAAATACCTAATTTATTAATATTATTAATCCAACTGTCTGGAGTTAGGTTTTAATGGTATTTAGTTTTTTCTCTTCACTCACAGACCTGCAGTTCTTGAAAAGAATTCAGCTCATATTTAAAAGGTATAAATGAAAACAAAAGCTACAAACTGGTAGAAAAAGCAAAATGATTCAAGGCAACATTTAGACCAAAGGTTCAGTTTACCTCTTAACTGGAAAAGATGTCAGATGATCCTCTCTTTATCTCTCTGGGCCAGGATAAGCTCACTCCCTTTGCACTTGAAAATGCATTTTTCTGGAGTCAAAGTCAACTGACTTCTGAGATCCCAGCAGGGAGTTTGGGATTTTAATTGCGCCTCTGCCCAGGCTAAGGTCCTCCTTCTGTGCTGGTCTGAATAACCTGCCGAAGTCACAGGTGTGTGTGCTCAGAGGCTTTGTAATAGCTTTCTATGTCAGGATAAGCTCTGTGTCCTCCTTCCTCTGCGCCCATTTGCCAGTATCACCTGCACTGCTCTGTCAGCTCCCTTTTTAGCACTTTATGCAAATGCTTTTATTCTTTGTCTCAGCCTTGAGGTGGTGTCTAGAGGTGGGGAGGCGGAGAGCGAGGAGGAGGAGGAAGGAGACGTCTCAAAAATTCAAGTGGATAAATACACATTCTTGCCCTCACCCCCCTCCCTCTTTCTTTGTTGATATCTTTCTCTTTTACTCCTCACCTCTGTCTACCTGTCTTCACTGTCGCCCCACCCTCACTAACACACACACACATGCACACACAGACAATGCAAATACCCCTCACCTCCAGCCCAATATACAAACACGTGCAGTGTAATAACTCCTTCAACCAACAGCTGCATTTCCTTTGTTGTCAACGATATCTTACATTTGCGCTCATAAAAAACTCTGCAGGCAGCACCTTTTTTTTTGCCCCAGGGCATTAAACACAAAAGACAAACAACGGAGCTTTTGCAGTATACCTAAGCTGCACAATACATATAAAGAATTCATTTCCATTAAGTCAGTGATAAGGTAACAGCTGACGATAAAAGACTATCTTCCCACCGGAGCACCACTCTATGTGAATAGCCTGTTGTTCCACCTCCCTTCTGGCATACTGTGTTGCTGGTCACTAGCCGGGCTGTTCCCAGAGTCTGAATTCAGAGTAGTGTATTTTGAAAACTTTCCCAGTTACACTTCGCCAGGCAAAGTGTCTTGTAATGACAAAAATCACGTCATGTTTTGTCTTAGATGTCGAGCTCACCATTAAGCAGAGAAGAGCATTCTCTAAATTTGCATTTCAAAGACTCTACTAAACATTCATTCAGTATTTAATTCAGGAAGTAAACATAAAAATAACAAACGAAAAAGAGCCCATTAAGATGACTTGAAGGATAAGTGTTACACTTTGTATTTGATTACTCATTTTATTTTATGGTAATGACTAATGGCTCTGGGCCATTAGCAATAGCATGTCCCTGCAATAACAGCTGCCTAACTGACTTGGTTATTTAGTAACACAAACACAGTATCATATCAGCAAAGTAATTTATTGGGCATTGAGTTGAGTGCTTTGAGGAAGGAGTAGTTATCCACTTTTATTCCCCTTCCTAGAATCCATGAACTTGGCTTCATAATAAACATGTCAAAGATTTAGTGGGTGGCTGGATGAAAGTAATAAGCTGCGGTAAGTTATCTTGTAAAATGGAGGGTTGGGTGAAGCTGCTGCTAAGGCTTGGGAGGGATACACATGAGCAGGGAAGCTATAAAATGACACAATGTTGACTGTCCCTCCACTCAGCCAGACATTTACTCCAAAACTAGAGAGCAACAATGAAATTTTCTATCTCTATCGCCAAGCCACCAAGGGCATTGCATTCTTTCAGAATAAAACATACAATGTTACATCTCAGACAGCTGGTAGGAATGGGCAGTGGGGGATGTGCGCACTGGCTTGAAAATATCAGCCTTGTGTTTACTGTAATATTACATTTAGCTGACGCTTTTATCCAAAGCGACTTACAATTGCTATACATGTCAGAGGTCACACACCTCTGGAGCAACTAGGGGTTAAGTGTCTTGCTCAGGGACACAATGGTGGATGGGTCACAGTGGGGGATTGAACCCAGTTCTCAATAGCTGCTTAATATCTGCTTAATATCTGCGTATGAGGGCAGACTTCACACCTTATTTGCTAGACCACAGTAGAGAATTTGATGTGATGACAAAGAGAGAGGCGAATGACCTGCAGCAAAGGTCCCTGGAACTAGGGACATTGCTGTTGTGTGTCATGGGTCTTTGACTAAAGGTCACCATGAAGCCCTAAACTTGACGGTACACTGTGATAATGCATGAAACACTGAGGTTAGCTGTAATGTCAAATATTTGACACGTTAGCCGATACAGGCCTTCTGGGGTATAGGTGATAAGGAAACCAGACACCTCAAGGTGCTTTTACACCTTCCAACACCCATCCGCTTCTCTGCACTTCAGCAACCACCAACAGCAGTACGTCAGTTTTTCCAAAACCTCTGAGCCTTTATGTGAATTTGAAACTTTGAATGGAAAAATTGGTTCCTGGAGCAAGCACCCAGCATGTCTACACTTCCTGTATGCTTCATCTCTTTACTGTCAACAAGGTAGGTGCCAGAGTTGAGAGAAGGAAAAAGATGTGGATGACTGGAGAACATATTAGTAGAATTAAGGTGAAGGGTTTAGTTTTGGGCTAAAAGGGATATTTTTTCAGGAGATGGTCTTATCTAGGTGTGACAGGTGTGGTTCAAAAATACTTAGAAGCAAAGCAGGTTAACACAAAAATATTTACGTACGAGTGTTTATTTTACAGTTTACTGTAAGCCAGTTTAGGTCATCAAATTATCTTTATGGCCACACGCCCTACGTGCTCTTACTGTAGCATTGTCTGTGCTTTTTTGCCAAGTCATTTATTGAGGAAGAGGGAAGTATTTCAAGGAAGGTTAAAATCAAGGGCAACTGGGCTTGGTTGAAGATACTTTAAGACATTTTGCCTCTTATCCAAGAGGCTTCTTCAGCTCTATTTCTACTTCAGGACAGAAGAGTTACAAACCTTGCACTACTGAGCTTTCCAAGGGGTCATCACAGTACTGAGAATAGCATTCCAAACAAAGGTCCTACTTTTGAACTAAGTTTAAGTAATATTTGTTTGCTAATTATCATTTTCTAACAGGCTGACCTTAACTGTAAACATGCATTTTTATGACTATATTTAGGATATTTATTTGGCGGACTTAGCTATGTTTCACAGGTTTCAATTGGAAGGCTCCCGTCCTCCAAAATGCCCAGACTGACATGCAAGAATTGAGTAATTCACCGACTTTGAAATTAGTAGTTTATTTTAAATCAGTGTGTAGTGTGAGCGCGTGCAAATTTCTTTAATCATGAAGCCTAATGTTTGTCTATAGTTCTGTGGTTTATGATTGAAGTGTATGAACTACACTGCAGACTGGACTCTGTGACAGAAAGATCCATGTTATATACGCTCATCTGCTCTATAAAATGTCTGAGCAGATGAGCAGATCGGACTCTTGTGAAACGTGACGTTTGGTACAGATGTGAGCATGTACAGTGAAATTACAATAACTTCTGGTTTCATGACGAATCATCAAACTTCGACATCATGCATCAATAAACAAAAACTCACAGTTAGCACAACTTTTCATCATCAGTGCCTTTAGATTGCACTGTGAAAGTTTGAAGTAAATCGGATTATTTTTTTGGGAGGAGTGGACCCTGTAACTGCCTAAAATTGTACTTTTAATTCAAAATGGCAGACTTCCTGTTGCGTTTAGAGTATGAGTCCTTGAGGCCTTTTTGCGCGTCTTGGTATGATACATGTTCCACAAAAAGTCTGTTCATCTAGGTCGTACTTGGCTTGTGGGCAAAAAAAAATGTAAAATTTTGTATGGGGCACTATGGAGCCATTTTGACACACCCAAACGCATGAGCCCCCTTCCTGATGATGGCATCATCCACCCAGATGTCTGCCTGGTATGCAAACTGCAGAGGGGAGTGTGGAGGGTAGTCCAATTTACAAAATAAAAGTAATTTACAAAATAAAAGAAAAATTTACCGCCGGAAATGTATGTGTCCTCGACGACCACTGGGATACACAAGGAATTCTTCCGGAGGTGGGAGTTGAAAATCCAACAAACAAGGGTATTCCACCAGACATTCCTAGCTCACCCTCACCTCACGTTTGGGTTTACCAGGTCTGTCTGGCAGCCTCCCCAGCCATCTGATCTAACTAATCTAATCAGTCGACAGCTCTGTTCATCTCTTCAACCTAGTGTCTAAGACATACAGACCCAGGTCTGATGGTATGACCATTTAGTCATATCACCGTGTCCTGTGGTGTTCTGGTACACTCATGAACAACCTTATTATAGCCATTCCATGACTAGCAGTCAACATTTTAACTTCTTACAATTAATATTTACTCAAGATAATAGGTTCTTTTCTTCATATACTTAATATTACATTCTTATGATACATACTGTAATTCTAGTACTGCTACGTCTGTTTACGCTGTACATACGGCGCTATTGCATGTCTGGCAATACTGAAAGAGGGATTTTTTTTTGTAAGTTGAATTTTTCCTTATCCAAATTGAGTTTCTAAGAATATAAGACATATTTGTGACGGAATTAAGATCCAACCAACATGCTCTGGTCAGAGGACCTACAGTAAGTGACCTATTGATATACACTGCATGCACAGTTATAAGTGTTCTGAATGAATAATTACGTCTATGCACATTTTCCAACTCCAAACCATGAAAACTTGAATGCTCATTGGAGTTAATCATTTTCAGGTGATTTGTATTTGTGTAATGAGGGAGGGTGTGGCGAAAGTGAATGACACCTTATATCAAGATGTGCATGATTATTACGCAGCTTCATTACTTCAGGTAAAATAGGCCAAAAAGAGAGATTTAACTGACACGGAAAACACAAAAATTGTAAAATGCCATTCAGTCGGATGTGTCACTCTTGAAAATAGCTAAACTTTTGAGCCGTGACTACTGGACAATCAAACATTTTGGGGTGCAAAAAGCGCAGCGAAGAAAAGGTGCAAATTAAATGCAAAAGACTTGAATCACCTGAAAATGATTAACTCATTTCAAGTTTACATGGTTTGGAGTTGGAAAATGTGCATAGTACAATGATTCTTTCAGAATACTGACTTGCCTAATAATTGTGCACACAGTGTGTTTGGTAGACACAATGAAAATATTTTATCTTTTACTTTATTGGTTTTGAGTTGCTATAAGTCTTTCATCAGAACTTGTGTAATTAATCAAACCGGTCTTAAAGGTTAAAGTCTACAGTCATTTATCGAGGGAAGTGAAATGAAAGCAAAGAGTAGGTCTTGGCGTACGTATTTTTGTTTTTGCTCATAAATCCCATGAAAAGACCAAAACCAACAGTGTCTCAATATTTATATTTGTAGCTCTCAGCCATAAGCCCACTGGTTCCCACCGAAGATGTCAATCTTTAAAAAAAAAAAAACCTGCCAAACATATAGTTAAATTTTTTTAAAGGATAAATAATTTATAGTGCATTTGTTGGGGGATTATTGTTAGCAGCAGATGAATCCACATTCTCCAAACTTTAATGTGAACCTGACAAGTCTTGATATGTGATTCTGTGCAGTGTACCCTGTGGTTACCCCAGTTCAAACTGATCTTGGTATACAGTGTTACACCTTAAGTCAGACTCTAAGGAATTAAAGGTTAAACAGTTATTAATAGTAATCGTTTTCTTGCCTCTACCAGTTGTCCTATTGACTGACTTCTATTACTTGTCAAAAATACAACAGATGTTTACACCAATCAGCCATAACATTAATCATTGCACTGACAGGTGAAGTAAAAGGCACTGATTATCTTGTCACCATGACGCCTGTCAGTGTGTGGGACATATTAGGCAGCAAGTGACCATTTTGTTCTCAGAGTTGTTAAGCATAAGGATTTTGATTGACTTCAACCAGGGTCGAATTGTGCTGGCTAGACGACTGGGTCAGAGCATCTCCAAAACTGCAGCTCTTGTGGGGTGTTCCTGGTCTAAAGTGGTCAGTACCTATCAAAAGTGGTCCAAGGAAGGACAGGGTCATGGGCAGCCAAGGCTCAATGATGCACGTGGGGAGCAGGGCTGGCCTGTGTGGTCCAATCCAACAGATGAGCTACTGTAGGTGAAACTGCTGAAAAAGTCAATGCTGATTCTCATAGAAAGGTGTCCGAACACACAGATATGGTTGATCGGTGTATAATCTAGGCATAATATATAAATACCAAACATGCTATATCTGAGATGCTGATGTTGATGCACTGAAACAGAAAGGTTCCAGGGACAGGTACATTGGACTGAAACCTCAAATCTGTTCATCCTATTGTCAGTGTAAGCATATGCAGATAGTGCCCTCATGTGGCCATGGTGGTAACATACTTTTATGACATTGCTTGATTGGTCTTTAACACCATTAAACGGCACATATTACTTCTGAAAAATTCTTAAGAGATTTAATTGACCTGAAATCTGCCTCTCAGGATAAGCTGTGTACCATTCCAACAAATGGTTGTGGTTGGGCTTAGCGTAGGGCAAACAATTTCCCTTCCCAAAAGAACCTGTTCTACCAGATGGGTGTATTTAATCAATATACCAATCCTCTGGAGGACTGACTCTTTATACAGACTTAATTTTCAATCTTAATGATTTAGGTTACTCCTTCTTGGTTTCAATCGCCAATTGGAATTTATGAGTGCAACGAAGTCAGAGGTACGTGCTGAAGAGGTATTTTACATAATGTGCTGGAAAATGTAAATATTGAAGTTAATTTGTAATGTAGTTTCTAGTCAGTGGTATACAAAAACACAAAACATTTTCACTTAATTATTAATAGTGAAAATGTGACAGAAGAGGCTGCAGCCCTACACTACAAAACTGAAGGCAACCTTTAAATAGAATTGAGGATATACAGTGAGGAAAATAAGTATTTGAACCTATTTGAACCCTGCTATTTTGCAAGTTCTCCCACTTAGAAATCATGGAATGTCTGAAATTGTCATCGTAGGTGCATGTCCACTGTGAGAGACATAAAGAAAGACTAGAAAGGTGCAATATACAGTACAGTCCATTTGCCATTTAGATCAAGCCACTGTCTGATCCTCAAAACACAAAGACAAAATAACTTCAGACAAACATGGCTACAAGATAAAATACACATACTGGAGGAGCAGAGACAATCCTGCATATGGTTTGATTCAAACAAAACAGGACTGTTTCCATGTGAACATAGTGCAGGCTTTTATTGAAATATAAATTCATTATTGCAAATATTAAATTTTTTACTAGACAAAGACACTCTGTACTTTGTAATTTGAAGTAATATTAATTTCTATAGAGACTAAAACATATACAGGAGTCAGTGTGACAAAGATTGGGTAACACTTTTTTTCAATACCTGAATTAACCTTAGTCCTGACCCTTTTGGTAAGAATGATATTGAGAAACTACAGAACCACTTACCACTATAGAAATACTTATTCAGATATACCCTCAAGGCCTATAAGCAATATGGACTCCCATTCAAATGCTTAATCGCATGTGTAATTTATTCTTAAGCAGGGTACAACCCAGTTTCAAGGAATTTACAAAATAAAAAGCATTGTCACACAAAGAATACTGTCCCTGGGAACCCAATTTATTCAAAACATATGTAGGACACATCATGCATTTATAAAAAAAAAATATTCTAAATACTGTACACTGGTTATCAACATTGTGCAAAATGTAAAAAAAAAAAATATTTACAGCTCCATTTAACAAGGAGAAAGTCCAGAAAAGAAGAAAAAAAAAAGCAAATGTAAATGTATTTTGATTGAGGTTTAACCTGGAGTCTGACACTTTTTTTTTTTTTTACACAAATGTTTTAATCAAACTTAATAAACCTATACTTAATTTGAAATTTAAACAAATAAAAAACAGTAAACAAAAGGTTTTTCCAGTTTGTGCTGAAACAAATGCAACGTGGATAATGGAATTTTACATTATTTTGAGATTGAACATTTAAGTTATATTTACTGTAAAATAAACACATTGTGCAGTAGAGATGAATCTAAATGTGAAAGTCTTGCAAGTAAACATGTTTCCATTCAAAGTCAAAGAGAAAAGAGTTAATCACACGTTGGTTGAAGCTGGAATGGATTTTTTGTAGTTTTCCAAAACAATGCGTTGTGCTCAATGCTTGAAAAGAAATAAAAACAAAAAACAGTTTCCAGTTTTCGTCCAATAAGAAGTGCACTGCTTTTAAGACTGCGTACATGGCTATAACATGAGCCAGGTCTCTCATATCCAAACTCTTCACTATCTCATTCACATCAGAACACAAGACTCTCTTCTACATTCATTTCCTCAGAAAGTCCAGCAGCAGCAAGTGTTCTGTTTTTAATTACGTTTATTTCATTTAAAAGCCAGGGTGTTGGATTTTTTTTATTTAATTTGCAGGAGCTTCATCTTATTTCCTAAAGAAAAGAAAAACAATATGTTGTTTAAAATGAACCTTTTGAAAGAAAACTTGATGATAGAGCAACACTTACCCAGTCCTTTAAGAAACTTGTTCACACCACTTGGCTCCGGCTCAGGGTACGAATCCAGATACTCAGCCACTCTGACCTCAAAGAGACCTGGGAGAAAGTGAGCCATAGAGACTGAATATGTACAGCATTTGATATTCAAATGTAAAATGAAACATGAACAAAGTATAAATTCGCAACATGTTTAATTGTTTTGGTATTTGCATGCAGAGATGTATCTTCTTGACCCTGTTTTTCAGTTGCCCTGCTTTTAGGTCAGTGTAACGTGTGACTCATTTAACTACCTCATACTATGTGTCTGGTTTCCTATGATTAAATTAAACACTACCATTTTCCATTTAACAAACTACGTGGAATTATTTCTGACTTTTTTTTCCCTCCAACTTTTATGTGAAATCTTGTTGGGATGACATTTAATATGTCACAAACATTCCATGGTGCATCCATGCTACTCTTCAGACTTCCAGCATTGATTTTATAAGCAGATTGGTTGCTAATCGAGATGGGCACAGGTTAACTGAATTTAATTCTTGTCATTTGAAAACTTTGAACATTTTCTCCTTTTACTTTTGTTATATGCATAAACTTTGTGCAGCATTGTGGGAACCTTAAAAGGTAGGGACATCTTAGGAAGCGATAAAATCTCATCTCAAGGTATCAAAGACTCATGTGAAAAGCTTAATCCAAGCATAAGCTTGAAGGACAATACCAGTAAATGTAGTATCTGTGTAGTAATGTAGTATCTACCTATTGATTTTATTATTATAAAATTCTTGTGCATGTCCAAGTTTTGTTTTGCCTTTTCAGAACTCATCAGTGCATCGTAATGGAAACAGGAAAGTAGACCCTATTAGACAATATAATTAGCTGTTTCATAAAGTCCTAGCAGTGCTACAACACAATTACCTCTTCCCCCTCCCTTGCGCATCTCTTTGTCCTGTATGAAGCCGGCAAACATCTGAGTATCCATGAAGAGCTGCAGGAACTGGCGGACTCCACGGGAGGGGTGAGATTTGCGGAAGCTGTCGCGCTGGAGCTCCCTGCTTCCGTTGGAGGACTCAACCATGTGGAGAGGATAGTGGCCCACCAGCTCCACGAACAACCGCACAAAACCCTCCGAAACCAGAGAGCTCAGGTCACCCTGCTGACCTGGATGGGCGACATTTTGGATTAAGACAAAAGGGTTAATAACAGACTTGAAAATAGACTAGCCGCTGTGAGGGATTTATAATCAGCAACTGGAGATGCTGAAATACCAAACTGACATACAGCATCTTGTTGTTTGGCACATGTGATGTCTTGTTATACCAACCTCCACATCTGTCTCCACCCTCCTGCCTCAGAATATCTTCTCTCTCCTCCAGGATCTGCTGCAGTGCTGCCTGCAGTTTACTGGGCAGGATGCAGTCTTCATCGCCCAACTGTCACACATCACAGGAAAGGTTAAAATCGGTCACATGATGCCAGTTACAAAGTGGTAATCACTGCCTTACCAGTGAACATTAACACTGTATGTACTTCTGACTAAAAGTGCTCAATTTCCCATCTGTTAATCATGTTTGGCCGATCTGTTCCGATGAGTTAACAGCTGTACATTTTTGTTTAGGTTTTTTTTTTGTGCTGGGATACACAAAGATGGATTTTACATCTGGTGAACCAAAAACAAAGACCTAATGCTGTTAAACACGAAAGGCATGAAATGGGCAATGACCCATTTCAAATCCAGTGTGCTGGACTACAGAGCCAAAAGAACAAACTGTTTCTCTGTCTAAAGACCACACCTACACACACACTCTATGTCAAAGATTCTGAAGCCCTTTGTTCAAACGGTTCAAACAATGTGCTAATGTTGGAGTGGCAAGTAAACCCTTGCTTGTCCCATTAGCTTGTAGTTAGTAGAGAAAGAGACTGTGCCTGAACAAGCTCACTAAATGAATAGGAAGCCAGCCAAATTAAGACAGACGTAATATAAACACAACCAAAAAAAACCAAAAACTAATCAAACAAGTTCATCATTAATTGAACAGACTGAGTGATGAATGTTAACCGACAAAACCTGCAACTCTGAGTCAGCTTCAAAGCAGCCTTTATGTTTGCATCATGACATGATGGGCTTTCATCCAATATACAGTGGAAGCCGCTTATAGTGATCACGGTTGCAGTGATCAGCTGCTTATGTAGATCTAAAAGCCTGGGACAGAATCATTCCTATACAAATGCTGGTTTAAATAACATGCTTATAGTAATCATGTAGTAGTTCAAAGTCTGCCATCAGTTCGGCATTGAGAGCCCACCGTTTATTTTCAGACCTGTTCAAAATTTAGAAATGCCCTGAAACCACCTCCAAATTGTGACTTTGTTACCTATTTGCACTATTGACCTTGCTGTATTTGTAAACAGCACAATAATGTTTTGGGCTATATGGCCTAATTAAAATTTGAACTACAGTAATCTATATTTTATGTACAGTACTGTATTACTGTTTATGAAATATGCACAGTACAGTGATGTCATTTGTATAGTAATTTAAAAAGCATTTGAAACAGTCAGTTAAATTCAGTAAATAGCGAAGCTGTCCTGTTCATTAATTTATGTCCATGTAATAAATATTCAAATGTCAATTAGATGGTAATCTGCATGAGAAATTAAGTAATAATCATCCGCTTATTGTGATCAATATAACCCAGGCAGACGTGATCAGGGAATCGACTGTAGTTTAATAGTTACAGAGCTTGTGGGTGTAACATTTTCGCTCTGTCACACTCAAATCATTCTGCATGTAAATAAGGGACAAGTATGGGCTAGCCATCTCTCCCACTGGGACCACACCTATTATTCCCATTATGCACAGCTATGTATACACACCTCGATGACAAACTTGTTTGCACACAGATCCACTATGAGCACCTGGAAGGACAGTGAGAAGAATGAATGACAGTTACTGACTGCACGAGTTCATTATTTCACAACAAGAGTCGTAAAAAGGTGAGGTGAGCCTGAACTACAATCTGTTCAGGATGTTTCTCCACCACTACTAACACACAGTGGCAGCTACAGTAAGACCCTTACTGGTACTAGATCCTAGAAAAGGTGACACTCAAACAATACACAGAAAGACCTGTCTATTGAAACTGCAAACTGGACAGAAATATCAAAACATTTATATCAGAAATCTGACGGACCTCCTCGATGGGCAGCTCCAGCAGCTGTGGCAGGCAGGGTGCCAGGACCCCGATGAGGAATGGGGTGGGGGAGCAGCTAATGTCAAGCATGCTGGCTGGTAGCACAGGCACAAAGGTGTGCTGCCAGGTGAAGGGGTACAGCAGCGCCAGCACTGCATGGCCACACCGAGACAGCACACTTCAATGAACAGGGGAGGAGAGAACAGATTAAACACAAAAACACTATTCAGTTCTCACACAGATCATATGACACAAAGATATCAAGCACAGAGCACTAAAAATAGTTTGGTCACACTATTATAATTTTCCCCACCACATTTTTAAACTGACCAACTGTACGATCTTTCAGCAAACAGTACTTGTATAAAAGAATTTCCCCAAGATGCAAATCCTATACCTTTTTATTATTGCTCACCCCTTTACAGTCAGTTGCCTACATGCTGTGAAAAAACTCCTCCACTTCCTTTTGATTAGTCAATTTCTGGAGAAAAGTCTCTCATATCTTATCAAGCTCAGCACACTCATCTAGGAGCAACTTCCTATCATCTTCTGAATTTACAAAGTGACTAGTCATTCATCATTTTTCTTAGAAGTTGTGTCTAGGTATGCGCCGAATGTTCGGCCACCGAAATCAATCGGCCGAAAATAACAAAAAAAAATAAAAAAGAAGCACTTTCGGTGTTCAGCCTAGTAAGTCAAAAGACCGAATAAATTTTACCGAACAATTACGTTGACATGTCAGCAGTGTGCGGAAGAGGATTAGGGCCACGTGTGAATTTTTATTTTTTATTTTGAGATTAAAGTCAGAATTCTGAGAAATAAAAGTCTCAGAATTCTGCTAGCCGCACCTAAATTTGGAGTGCACACGTATTCAAGCCTTTATGGTAGATCCACAGAAACGGAGCAGTGCGAGCTGACAGGCAGGTTAGCGACTTTATCCTGTCAGTTTCTCTCATTACAAAGACAAGTGTTGCAGTATGAGAGTCCTACCTGAAGAGAGGCTGTGAAGTCTTCATGTTACGCGATAGGAGAACCACATACAACATTATTTATCAAATTGGGTCGGACTTGATGAATTTAATGTGAAGATACACATGTGACAACGTCCAGTTTTCAAAATAAGGTGTCTATAAATTATGGAAAGTATGGTATCTCCATACTGTATAGTATGGCTTTACCCAAAGCCATGTACTCTCTTCAGTACTTTTGTCTAGATCTAGCTAATACATTGGCAGGTTGATTCTGGCTTGTTATCAGCATCAGCATATATGTTGAATATGAAGGAATTTCTGTACATTCTTTTCTCATAACCTGCATTTTATATATCTATGGCATTTTCTTTTACATAATTCTATTTTGATATATTTTTGATGTATATATATTTTCATTTTGCCTTTAGAAACAATTCAATTTAAGCTCACTGTTAAAAATTGTGTTATAGTTACTACCAACTTTGACATCTATTATTGAAGAAGAGAAATATCCTGTTAAATACTAACTAAATTTCCTTGTGTTTAGGAGGTTGGGCTGGGTCAGGACATTGGCCTTGTAGAGCCCACTGAGACATGCAAGTGATATTGGGCTGTGCAAATAAATTGGACTTGACTGGCCATTGGGACTCTGCCATAGTTTAGCACTGTGGCCATGGAACACACAGATAAATGACCCCAGCCCTGGGACTATGTGATGTAGTCAAGAATCAACTATAGCTGGCACACATCAAGGGGGAGTCTAACTTTTAAAATAGCCTATCTCAATATTCTGAATCGCTACTGTATATCATAGTACAGTCATCAGTAGTACCTGAGTTTGTCAGCGATTAAGATGACCCTCCTCTCAAGCAGAAGAGAGGCAAACACCTGCAGGAGTTTCCCAACACTGAGACACTGCAGAAGACTGTCAAAGTCCACGTGCTCCAGTCTGGAGTCCACTGGTCGACACAAAGTGAGCAGCTGGCAAAGCAACAACAGCACATGGAGTCAGGCTAAGTGTAAATACAGTGTTATAACATGTAGTTGTTAAAACTAGCTGTTCGCCAATGACTGTTGAGTGAATGCCTGAAAACTGACTCTTTAGATAAGTGGATAAAAAAAGTTGGTGTCTTAAGAGTTACCTAATGCTGACACATAAGAAGGTAGTGATTTTGCATCATTTGAATGATGGTGGTAAACATTTGAATTTTTACTGGAAGGGTCCTTAATTCACTTATTTTAAGTCTGTAAACAGGAATGATTGAAGTGATTACTGTTAACAACTGTCCCAACATGAACCCATCAAAGCTGAAATAGCTCTCCCTATTTTTTATACAGATAACCTCCCATTCTGAGTCATTCCAAGTCTGCAGAAACTGGGAGGAACAAAACTACTAATTAAAATTTCCTCTTTTGGTTTCAGGGTTACCTCATTCCCACAGCCAGGGAGGAAGCTCTTAACAGTGACTGTGCGTCCAGGGGCTGGAAACGGGGCCTCCATCACGCTACGCATAAAAGGGTAAACAAGAGCCGGGGAAATCTCCCTGCGCCTCTCCACCTCCTCCAAAATCTAGACAGATAGAGCCAGACAAATCACTGTGTGTCCTGGAAAATCTAGTGTTGATTAAAATCTAAACAACAGGACAGATGCAAAATGCAGCTCTGCATGTAAAGTAAGGTTTTCCACCTGGGCACATTCACACGTACTGTTGTAAATTTCTCACAGCCAACTGGAAAATGGGTGGGACACTGCTACCATGCATGCAATTTAATTTTTTAACAACACACCCAGGGATTGCTAAGGATTCATTTCTATTATCTTCCTATACAGGCTTCTATCGGCAGAGACAAGGAAGCAAATATATTGTATAGTTGCCCTACCTTTGCAAACAGGTTGAAACAGCCCAATTTGCTGACAATACAGTGCACCTCAGGAAGCCTCTTTCCTTTCCCACTGGGCTTCAAGACACACATAGTTTCATATGTCAGAAAGCAGGTAACAACGGAGATACATATGATAACAACACATCAAACATAAACAACATTTAACTAAATAAACATTTTCCCTTTTAATGTGCTTGTAGATTGGAAGAAAAAAAAAAAATCAAGAGTCTAAACTCTAAACTACATCCATGTTTAGGATAGCTGCCATGAGCTCAAAAAACCCCAACAAAATAAGCAGATATACCACATAATTTCAACATAGAAAAGTGTGTTTTGAAAAGTCTAAAAAGTTCTAAAATCCTCCTTGTGAGGCAAAAGAAAGGGAAAAATTATCAAATTCTTTTTGCTCTCTGTCTTTGATTCGGAAGTGGGTTATGGTCTGTGATTCACATGTACTGATTCACATCTCCTCAGAGATGTTGAGTAAGCACATGGTGGGCTGCCATGTCTCTCTAACACACACACACACACACACACACACAAACAAACACTTTAGCCAATGCTTCAGATGCAATGGTTAACATATCCACATCCACACCCACCAAGATCTTACGGCAGTAACAAAACCAGCGGCTGCCATCCTCTCCGGTCAAGACAAAGGAGAAGGTCTCACTGTAAACACAACATCAATACAAAGGAGATAAATATTTTAATTTTACTTTTACTGCCTTAAAGACATGTTACCATAATTGTATAATGCCCGTACTTTCTTGAATAAAAAGAGATTGAAAAAATATCTTAGGGAATTAGCTCATTAAAACAATAAATCATGAGTGTTTTAAAGACAGCGTGGCAGAGTAAGTTGAGATCATAACCCACATTACAACAATGAACCATACCCTGTAGAAAAACAAAAAAGAATACCCAATGCCCCTTAGCTCTCAGAGATTTAATTAGATCAGTTGGAACTTTAATTATCTCTGTGGGGAATTTGGGTTTTTGCAGCATCTATCTATGGGTACAGCTCAAAGCTGATGATATGAATAGGAAATGGGGGTCTTAAACATAACACAAGTGATAATTAAGGTGCTAGAACTTAAATACTGTTTGTGAAAGAGAACTTATAACACATGAAAGTCGTACATAAGGAAATGGATAGAAGATGAAAAATAGACAGTATCATGTTACCATTCTGTCATTGTCATGGGACACGTTGAGGTAAAGTTATTTTGTATACATCTAGCTTGCTACTAAAATATTAGTTAGTGCATGTGCTGACCTTGGCATGTGTGCAGAGGGCTTCCAGTCCTGTGAGTCGGGGAAGCAGAACTTGGGAATGATGTTCAGCTGATCTTCAGCCTCTCTGGAGAGCCGGGACGACTTCTCAAACTGAAACAGAGGGACTCCAGTTACAGTAGCACTTCTGCAAATTACTTCCTTGAAGTGGTTCCAGGGGGACCCAGATGAAATCAGTGATTAATTAATAGCAATATCATCTGATATAATTTCATAGAAATAATCTTAGATAAGTATAAGAAATAAAGAACCTTGAGTATTTTGACATAACCACTTCTTAATCACTACCAAATAACAGTTGATAACTGGGAAAGTCTCCTTCAAAGGATTCCTCATCATGTAAGATAAGAATTGTCTTCCTTTAAAGCACTACGATCAAAGTTCAGTTATGGTCTTTGTCTAGAAGAAGGGTAGAGTTATATTAAAGGCTCCTTCTAACCATTTTGGGGAACTGCTGCGTGATTTCAGGGGAGTAGGTGTTTCCTGCAGAGCCTTTTCTCAGTGACACCACCACGAAGATCTGGAAAAGCTGCTGCTGCTGCAGCTGGATCAGGTCTCTCTCCAGGGTGCGGTAGCCTGGCTGGCGTTTCAGTGTTGACTGGATATAAACCGATCTCCTGGAGCCTACTTGACACCACACAATAAGAATTTAAAGTAATGCTTGTCCTGGGACATATCCCATCCACAACACCAATATGAGGCATTATACATATCAATCTAAAGCAATTTCACACAAAGCAATGGTCATGGATAACTGATAGTATTATTAGATTTGTTTGCTAAAAAACATTTCCCATAAGCCTCATTGCTACATTGCTTCTGAGGAGGCTAAACAGAAGCCACAGTGGCAACCATTTTAGTCCTTTAGACTGATATATCTTGACAAATACTAAATTACAGGAATTTCCATAAAATTTTGTACAGACATACACGTTTCCCAGAGGATGAAATGTAATAAGTGTGGTGATCCTCTTTAATCTAGTGCCATCATCCATTCAAAGTTTCATTCTGTCCAGTGTTTATAATACTAATAAAAAAATTAATGACATTCCCATCAGCCTCAGCTGTACTTTGTGTTTATTGCTAATTAGCGAATGTCAGCATGGCAACACACTAAACTAAGATAAAGAGGATTGTAAATATTTTCTAGTGAACATCAGCATCTTGTCATTTTCGTTGTAAGCATGTTAGCATGCTAAACTTAGCATTTAGCTCAAAGCACCACCATGCCGATGTGCGGCCCCACAGAGGTGTTAGCATGGCAGCAGACTCCAAGTCTTGTTTCCATTAATTGTTTAGTCTTTAAAATATCAGAAAATTGTGATAAACGTCAAGTTAACATCTTTCAATTGCTTGTTTTGTCTCATCAGCAGTCTAAAATGCAATTTTGAGAAGCTGAAGCCAGTGAAAGCTTGGCATTTTTGATAAATGACTTGAACAATTGATCAAACTTTGAGTTGACTAATTGTTTCTGCACTAGTCTCGTTATCTCCCATGTATAATCAGGTGCATTATGGTCCCATTATGGTATGTCACTTGATTGAACTTAAATATGTAACATGGCTGGCATTAACTAGCGCTGAAGAATGATAACTTCCCTTGAGCTAATCAATTCTTCAGAGATGCTATGAATGTTTATTTTTTTGATACCAGCCCTGTGTTTATATTTGGGGGTGTCAATAATAAATATTGACAGATAACTAAGATTTTGTACCCCATACAAGAATATGTACCTCTAAACTTAAACCTAAAATCCAGACTTACATAAACATAAAGGGACTTTTGGAGACATATTAACTTTATGGTGATACCTTTGCTGTTGTCTTCGGGGTCGCTCTCTGTCCCGCTGGTCTCCTCTGGTGATATGAATTAGAGGAGGGAGAGATTAGGGAGAAGCAGAATGAGAAGCAGAGGGAAGGAAAGGACTTGATAAGCCATAATCAAATGCAGACAGTCCGCCTTTGTTTCATAATCAGTTGCTTCGCCTATTGCAGCTGGCCTTGTGTGTACCATCAAAAGCTGGGTATTTCCACCAAGAGGCTCAACTTAATCTTATTGAAGTGTTGATGTGGGTGACATTTGGGCATCTGTGAGTGTGAGTGTGTGTTACCTCGCACAGAAATTCCCTGGTTCTTTACCCTCTTCCTCCCTCTCTTGTCGTCAAAGATGGTCTCAATCTTGTTGACGTACTTTGTAGTAGAACACACACAGAAACACACACACACACACACACACACACACACAGGTGCTTAGCCCCATAATTTCACAGCCATTATAGAATCATGATTACAGGGAATCATGATATAATAGCCACTAAGTACACAATTATATTACAGATTTTCAGCATTTTTTACCCTTACATTCCTGCATTCTACTGTTAATGCCCCGAAAGAACACACATATTTGATAGTGGACTCAAGTCAACTACTGCCATGCATTAACACACAGAGTTGGGCTCAACATAGAAACAGGCACATACAGGAAGCTGAAACTTATCTTTAACACAAAGCCCTGCCAGTTGAGGAGACAAACTTGTTTTACAGTGTAAGGAAAGAAACAAAAAAGCCCCAGCTAAGATAATGGTACTGTTGTTAAGCAGAAAAATACATAATGGAGGTGTTATGTCTATGCCCATTGTCATTTTTCTTTGTCAAAGATGTGATCTAAAAGAGTTTAAGGACAGCTAGTAATTCTGTGTTTTATTATTACTATGCGAGATATTTATTGACCTTAACCTTTTGTTATTTAAAAGTTACATAATGCAAAATAAACAGATCAACAAAGATATCTTCAATATCTTGATTGGTATTTGTCAAACCTGCAAATAAAGTACAAGTGTGATGTGGGTTTTAAAGCTATAGTAACAGTCATCACCTTTACATATAACAATAAGTCTTAAGTTTTATTACTGTACCTTATCATTAAAGTTCCTCCCTGTCCACACACTTTGCACTGCCATGAGACATATGTTCAAATTCTTGTATTCTGTCTGAATTCTCATGAAGCATTCGAAACACGTTGCTCTACCACTATCTATTTCATTCAGCATCCTCTCCTTCCTGCTTAACAAGTCACAGCCCCCTTTCTTTCGTACATACATAGCACTTCGAGGTGCTTTTTTTATATTACCATATCTGGTAGACCAACAGTCAACCATTGTATCGAAATAACAAAGGTTTGTAAAAACTGATGACAAAATGTAGTTATCATTTACCTGAGGCATCCTCTGGGATTTTTGAGTGCTTGTGCACAGGGTTGTAGCTGGTTTGGGAGTATCTGCAAGGATTGAGGATTTGGTTGCTGTTTGGAACCTCTTCCTCTCCAATTTGCCAGCATAGTCTTGCAACGTTTGGGGTTTAGGGGGCAGCTGGAAGACAAGAACTTTGGAGTTATCACTTGGTTTTAGGTAATTAGATGGTATCAAAGTACAATAATTACTTCTTCCTCCCTTAGAATATCAGGTTAGGAAGGGATCATTTGATACATATACACAACTAATGAAAAATCCTTCTGTACTGTGAAAAGACGACATAAATGGAATATCTCATTACCTTTGGGATGTAAGGCCTTCCAATAGGGAGGCACATGGGAGATAGGTTGACATCTTCATAGGGATTATCTCTGGTGATTTCACCTAGGATAAAACAGAGTGATAGGAAAGATAAGGCTGAATGGATGTTTTATCACATCTGATGCTTTGCTTTCAAGAAGGAACTTAAAGGAGACCTATTATACTGCATTTCCAGCCCTATGGTACCTAATGGTAGCTTTGTATGATTCAAAGTTCAAAAAAAGGATTTTCTATGTTGTACTGGCCCTTCATGCAGGCCCTCATCAAACAGGCTGTAGATGCTCCTTTCTCTTTGAGACCCACCCCAAAGCACACTGTCTTTTGATTGGCCAATGTCTTATGTGTTTACCAGGTTGCCGCAGGCATAGGGCTGCATGTTTCTTTGTGGGCGTGGCCAGCATTCTCTGCCTGGAGCAAATGACCGACCATATATGGAAAATGTTTAAAACCGAGCATTCAGAACAGGGGGGATATCTGAGGTTTTGGCTTACAGGGATTGTATAGTGGTGCTCAGAGAACAACCTACTGCTCAACGTCAGCAAAACTAAGGACCTGATCATTGATTTTAGGATAAAGGAGATAAAAACACACTCCTGTCTACATCAGTGGAGCTGAGGTGGAGCAGGTGAACAGTTTCAGGTTCCTGAGCATCACAGAGAACCTGACATGGTCATCTCACTTCTCCACGCTGGTGAAGAAAGCTCAGAAACGACTGGATTTCTTGAGGAAGCTTAATAAGGCAAAATTCCCACGCCAAGTTCTTGTCAGCTTTTACAGAGGAGCAACAGAAAGCATCCTGCGGGTTACACACACCCGCTGGGTTAGGGGTGTGCTCAGAAGATCATTGGTACCCATCTCCCGAGCATCAGTGATATCGGTGAGGTGAGGTGCCTGCAGAGCCCAAAGGATACTAAAGGACAGTACCCACCCAGCCACAGCCTGTTCACCCTGCTGCCTTCTGGGAAGAGAGATAGAAGTTTCTGCTGCCGCACCACCAGACTGCAGAGCAGCTTTTTCCCCAAGCTATCACACTCTTAAACTCTACTTCATCCTCAGCACTGCTCCACTGAATATAGTTTATTTCTGTTTACCATTTTTTATAATTGATTCTGTATTAATGTATATTGTCTGCCACGTAGCAGAAGGGAGTTACAAAACACAATTTCACTCTATGACTTGTTATATCGTGACAATAAAAAAAAAACCTACTGACAGAGAAAGTCCGACAGATCTTGACCAACAGACAGATCTCTAGAGATGAATAATTGTTTTGTTTATAAAATGTCAGAAAACAGTGAAAAATGCTGTGATGTTTTAAAATTGCTTGTTTTATTTGACCAACAGTCCAAAACCCAAAGATATTCAGTTTAATGTCAGATATGAAAAAAGCAGTAAATTCTCACATTTGAGAAGCTATAAACAGGTACTTTTTAGCATTGTTGTTTGAAAAATGACTAAAGCAACTGATCCATTATCAAAATAGTTTTCAATTAATTTTCAATGGATTGACTAATTGTTGCACCTCTAAATACAGAGGCCTTTTTCTCCACTGCAGTACCACCATGTGTAACTATCTACCATTGGTGTTGACTTGACTGCAAAGGCTGGTGCAGATGGAGAAGTCTCGTAGAAAGCAATATTTTACTATTTTAAAAACATTTTTACAAATTATTATATTGTTTCTGATGCAATCCCTGAAAGGGATGTAACATTCGGACACACATTCGAGTCCAGCTGGGGACCTTTGCTGCAGCTCATTCCCCATTTCTTTCCTCCTAATTTCCACTATAAAAAAACTCCCTGGAATTTCTTTATTTAATATAACCTCTCTCTATGACTCTTAATTTGTAAATTTGAACAGAAGTAGTCTTTCCTAAACACTGACTGAAACATGTGTGCACCTTGAATAATCCCTGACTTTATAAATCATCCAATCTGCTTTGCAATCTTACATATTACTCTTAAAATATCTGTGTGAAACTAGCAGTAGGAAACAGGCCCCTTTTGTAGGCATATGAAATGATTTTTCATAATATCACTGGTCCCTGTACGGCATCACTCTTTAACAGGCTCTGTGACAGCAATATAATATATTTAAAATGGGGGCATTTTAAGTATCGGAATTGTATGTTCAACCAATGACATGCTCCCAACAGTCTTTATGACTTCCTGTCTTTGTCAAAACCGGTGCTAAGTTAAGCTGTTTAAAATACATGACAGCCAGACAGTCAGTGTAATGATCAAAAGCTATAAAAGTTCATTCACAATCAACTCCACAATGTCTTCTTCAGTTTATATGACACAGGAAGTTCGACTTACAAACAATGTCCTCATAAATATTGTCATCAGAGTGGGCATGGTAAAGGCCTGAGTGCCTGGCCTGGCCTCCCAGCGTGTCTTGTTTCGCCGTCAGACGTGCTGCATCCTCATACTCAAAGGACTTCCTGTGACAGGGAGGGAAGGGAAGGCAGTGAAAAAGAGGGGCCTGGCTGCTGTCCTAAAGATAGCGACCATACTTTTGTTTACTCTATTGTCTTATGTGCAGCCAACGTCCCACCACCAAATTTTTTATGTTGATATCAAACTCTGTCTCAAGACAAGACAGGGTGTGATAAACTGTCGTGAAAGGAAATGACAGAGCATTTGTTACAAAAGTTGTTAAAAAGCAAAACAATGTAAAAAAAGGAATGACCAGATTTAGACAGAGATAGCAGCGTGATAATGTCAGCTGTCAGAGTAGAAATTAGGTCACTGTGCAACTTTCCTCCACTGGAAGCTTTAAAATGTACATACAGCTTGATTTAATTATAGCCGACTTACTATCATCTCTGTCTGGTTGAGAGTTCAGTGCAGGTATTATGTGATGACATTGTTTTACATGTACTTGATTTTAGTTCCTTTTGTAGTGTGCACACTGTTCCAGTAATAAAACAGTCTATCTGGCTCAGTGTTGCACATAGAGACTGTTACATGATTCATGTTCAGTGTGATGTAATACTCAGCCCTATGGAGGTGTTTCATAATGTACAAGAATGAAGGACAACTGCTGGCTTCCTCTGAAATTGTTAAACAAGGAGCCCTGTAGAACTATGCTAACTGAGTGCAGACATGAAGGAAAACTGTAGGTGACAGACATGTTATTGGTATAAACTAAACAACACAAAATTGGATTACATTGCCAACTTAAGTATAATCGCAATATTGTACCACAAGTAGTATTTAAAAACACAATTAACACAATTTAACTTAAAGAAAGCTAAAAGCTTTAGCTAAAAACAGCAACCGTGGCCACAAGTGGCAATTACAGGATGATGATACAGAATTTCCCCTTCTTTTCCCCTCTCCTTTATTGAGTTATATACCTTTTTTGTGCATGTAATGGGTTTGCAAGTTCATCATTAGGTGCAGAATGGATTGTTTTCTGTCCAGTTGAGCTACTTTTATTTAATTGGGTAGGTAACATTTGTTTTGGGCAGCTTGTGATAATTTGGGCTACTTTTTGTTAGGCTACAAAAAGTAAGGCTATGTTCAAAAAAAGTAGTATTGAGTAATATTATTGAGATTGACAGGGCACGGAGTTCAATAGGCTCAACACAATGAGTGGTAACTGATGAATAAAAAACAAATGTCATTCCAGTTTATTACAACTAGACAGATTCTTTTTCTAATTATTATTCAGCCATAGCTTTGTGATAAAAGACTTGTAAAAGCTTTCATCTGTTCATTTAAGTGAAGACTTTTACCGAGCAATGCAATGTTATCCGAAAGACTTAGTGGAGATAATTCTTGTTATTGTAAACGTGGTTTTACCTAATTACACTAATACAACTGCAACAACTTTTATTCATTTTTAATTTTTCTTCTCTTGCACTCACTAAAATACATGGAAAGAGGCTTTATGTTATTTCAATTCAGATTTTATTAGAAATTGTGAATTGGAGGCGGGTGATATGGCCTATGATGATATATGTAATTTTATATCATGGTAATAGTATATTTCACAATACTTTGTTCTGTGAGTTCAATTAAGAAATTGTTTAAAATAACTATTACGTACTTAATGACATTTGATTATTTTCTTTTATTTGGAACTTCCATATAAACAAAAACTAACTCCTCTGCTTTGTATTTGCACTTTCACTCTCCTCCTCCATGTTTTCTTGTCACTGGCTTCTTTTAGGGCAGCTGGCAAACCAGCTTAATCTGCATTTCGACCAAAGGAACTATATCCCGGAACTAGGAACCTTTGAAGGAACTCACTGCGTTCCCATCAGAGGGACCAGGGTCTAAATGTAGTTCTGGGGTCTTCATTTTACCCCCTAAAAAGACCCTGCTCGGGGGGTAGTACTTTCCAAAAGTACCGTGTACTTTGGGGGGGTGGGACTTGCCTTGCAGTGAATTTCTGAATGGGCGAGTAGAGGCTACTGGCTTTAACTGGAAAATGTCAGGTGTTTGTCACCTACTTCTCCTTTCTTTTCCACCATTAGATCAATCGTCGGCATTAAATGTAACTAGCAGCCATTCTGGGTGTGTTTACAATGAACAGCTGATAGTTAGTACTGGGTCCACAGTTGTTGTTTTTAAGTTTTCATCAGTCAGGAAGTTTCTACACATAGCTGAAGTCGGTCTCCACTTCTTCAAAACCAGCTGAACAGCTGATTACAACAGGTAATTAAGCATGTTAAAATCACGTTCCTCCGACACAGACGTGAGTCCTGGAAATGTTTTAATATCAGAAATCAGAATCAGAAATACTTTATAACCTTCATAACTTTAACTTTATAACTTTAATAACCGTCACTGTCGCAATTTTATTTTTGTGTTGTTTTATCTGTGCTAGAGTTACTAAGAGCTTGATGGTTTTATCCAGTTTGTTATCCACACATGTCTCGCAGATGTCCGCCTGAGATCGTATGTCAGCATAAAATTTATAGCTGGGAAACAGCAGCCAGTGTTCTGCAGTGTGTTTACTAGGGTTGGGGGGAAAAAATATATATCGCGATATTTTCCGTGGCAATATTATATTGATACATAGAGGTCAAGTATCGATCTTTTTTTATACGAATTGTACATGAGAATTTAACTTTTTGTTACTAAAATAATAAAATCAATTGCTTTTTCCGTCCACGAGAAAAAGAGTTTTTCTCCTTTGGGGACACAATTTGAAGAAGGAAAAAAGGTAATAAATACACAATACAATATATAGCAATATTTTTAAAATCGCTATTGTATCGTGATAATATCGTATCGTGGGTCCTCTGGTGATTCCCACCCCTAGTGATTACAGCGAACAGCTGATGAAGTTATACTAAATACTGGTTCAGAATACTGGTTGTTTTGAGTTTTCATCAGTCAGGAAGTTTCCACAAGGTCTCCTGCTCTCCAAAACAAGCAGACCAGCTGATTACAGCAGGTAAAACTCGTTAAACATCCCATTCCTCAGACGCAGGCAGACACAGATATGTGCTGACAGCTGATCTGCAGCTCTTGTTGACTGTAAATGTTGTAATAACCTTCCAAACTGTCGCGATTTTATTTTTGTGCTGCTTTCTCTGTGCTGGAGTTATTTTAAGAACTTTATGGCTTTATCCAGTTTGTTATTAAATGTGTAACAAACTTTATCGCGTGTATCCTCATTATAGCTCCCACACAAAAGAAAGATGCTTTAATGGTCAAGCTAAACCTGTAGTTTGTCATTATATTCCAGTCAAATCTGATGTTCATTTATAAATGTTGCTCATGAATAGTGGTTACAAATAATGATGCCTGTGCATCGCTGTGTACAGCCAGGCCTACAGCCTACGTCAGCTGGTTAATCTGCCTAATATTCGCAAGTCTTTAGACCACGGTGGAAACGCACACAACGTTGGGCTGAAGGGACCTTTTAGTTCCTTGAAAATAGACCTGGGGACTTAAAAGTTTGGTCGAAAAGCACCTTTAGAGGTGCATTACCGCCACTCATATCACATGTGAATGTGGTAAGCAGTCCTTCTGCCCAATCACGTTAGCTTGCGAGGCAGTAGGATGCGTATCCTACTGCCCCGCAAGAATTGCAATATCAAACGACCATGCAAGAATCCAGCCCCAATTTTATACAGTCTGCCACGAATATATAGCAGAGACTAGGGATGGGCGATACCAAACTTTTTGCTACAATTTTATTGATAACAATTGCTGATCACTTCTTTAAACAGGCCATAATGTTCCCAGAGCAACTTTCACTATTTGTGGCACTTTGTTGTCACAAAGTTTGATGCAAAGTGTGCAACTGCTGCTTGACACTGCTTTTTGTTTAGTTTTCTTAATACAAAAGTACTGTAAATGGTAGGAAGTGCTGGACCCACCCATGTTTTGTATTTATATAATTTATTTTATAATCAAAATTTTTTGAAAAGGAATCCATAGTAGCTTGTGAGTATCAGAGTCTCCCATCCCTAGCAGAGACAATAAGGCATAGCTCCTGAGGTGGAAACTGTATTGCCAAACCTCTACCGGTGGACACATTTCTACCGTCACACGTGTGCTGTCATATTGCTTAACCCTATTGTAAATATCTTTGGATATTATTATAGTCTGTCAACATCTCCTGGGCAGTATTCACATGATAATGAAAGACAACACCAGGAAATTACAGTTACAGAGAACTACATCATTAGAAGTTATGTCACCTAATAACTCCTGAGCTGAATGTGTACATGGGCTGCAGTTATTTCTTGCTTTGCTGAGCCTTGCGTGAATGAGCGAGTGTGAGTGCCCGCCCCATGAAGACCTGGGACCCATGGCTGCTGAACTAGGCCAAATCCAGACAATAGAGAACAATGCTGCCAGATATCATGTGACATCACAACTTGGACCCCAGCCAGCAATTACACTGAGTACCCTCCCGAAACATGGCCTTAAAACACTGCTGATATTCAATAAACACCATGTGTTTCAGACCGTCCAAAGAAGAGAACAGTTTTAATATGCATTTTTACAAAATATTATTATCAGCCGGGGCTGCTTTCTTAAAAAAACAAGATTCAGATTAAGTTATTCAGTTATTTATGCTCTGCTTTTAGTGCATTGACTCACCTGTTCTTTTTATGCCTTGAAAGCCCATTAGTCTTTGCAACAGGACATGGAGGAGGTGGGAAGCTAGGTGGGTGGGATACCCTCCTACTCCCCACGTTGGTGTGGTTGTTATGAGGTGATCTGCTGTCCCATTGAATTGTGTGACCTGTGTTGTTGATGTTGGCTCCCCGATACTGGAATGTCCGCAGAGGTTTGGGAGGAGGCTGAGCTTCACATGAAGACTCAGTGCCTTTCTCCCAGAGCAGTCTGTCCCCCTCAAGTTTACGCCAGAAACCCCGTGAAGTGTAGAAGTTTCCAGCAGGCATGTTGTCTTCTTGGTCATCAGTTGATAGAGGTAGATGTTTTGAGATGACTTCAAGATCCAAAATGCAATCTGTTTTTTGGTTGCCATTGGCAGTGAAGATTTGTTTACCTGGAGAGTTAGCAGTGTTAGCCTCCACTTTTGGAGACGCAAATATTTGTGTTGCAAGTGGTGTATTTCCTGGGGATGGAAATTCAGTGGAACATATTTGCAGAGGTTCTGACTTCCTACCGATCACACTATGTCCAGCTTGTGCTGGGCATTCTCGAAAATCTAAGCCCAAGCTCTTAGCTTTGGAGAAGTTCCCCCCTCTTGATCCCTCGTTGGAACATCTGTTGCCCAGGACATCTCGAGACAGAGTTTGGGACACAATTGGAGGGTGTGCTTTCACCCCAGTATCCTGGCTGCTGCCCTGCTGACTGCGACCTTCCCACTGGGAGATCTTCTCCCTGATGTTAATGCCCTGTTCGTGGGAAGGGGGCCTCCCTGACTGACGGCCCTGCCAAGTCAAGGTTGCCCCTTTCTGCAGGCCATCAACCTCACCACCCACTCGCTTGCCCTGCTCCAGCCTCAGAGCTAGCATGTTGAGAGGGGGCTCACCCTCAGTTCTCCATTGGTGAATGCATCACAGATTTCCTCACAAAGACAGACAGGAAAAAAACAAAGTAGTCTGTTGTCAATTAATCCAGAAATGATAAGTAAAAACAGGAGCGCCACAAGGTTTATGGTTCGAACGGTTCCTTTATGTCTCTTCGTCTTCTTGTGCTAGTAGAGTGTCATTTTCTCCATGTCCCCTTTTGTAAACAACCTAAAAAGAAGACAAGACACAAAAATTACTCATCAATCACTGCACTTAAAAACAAGACCAGACAGCACACTGCAGGGTCAAAGGGATACTGAGGTAACACAGGAGGACAAAAGTTCTTTGAAATGGCACACATCTGTCTACAACTTGTAGGCAGGGACAGTGAGAAGGTCAAGAAGAACAGGCTCCTGTCAAGGTCAGTTTCCAAAAATAAATCCAGTAAGAATAAGGAAAGACAGTGACAGGAACAAGGTTACTGCAGATTTCTGCTGCTGTGTGTCTGTGTCTTGAGCCGCCCCTACCCTCCTCTAGCCCCAGGGGAATTCTGTCTTCTTTGTAGCTGTTGTCCGTAACCGCATAGCTGGCCAAATACAAAATGCCAATGATACAGCAAAGCATTAAATCTAATTTAGTGTTCTGGCAAAGCTGAGTGGGACGAATTCTCATTTTGAGTGATTTCAAAGAGCTTTAGAGGCAAGAAAACACACTAATCTCAAGCCATACATAATGAACCAATGACAATTAGGTAAATGACAGAAAACATTTCAACCACACCTATTTACGCAGTGGAATAAAAAAAAAAAAACTCAAAATGGTTGAGCTATTCATAAAGGTGCAAGATAAAAACATACAGGACTATGGATTAAATGCATCCTTTGCATTAGGATTAGAATATGTATAGTATAAAGCTGTGATCTTGCTCCCTCCCATCAAATGCTATCAAACATGATGTAAAGTTCCGCAGTGGCATCTACTCTAACTCATACTCCCAGAGTCAACATCAATGCAGTCACTGTACACTCTTGTACAGCAGCTCCTGGCTTGCTGGAACCAAACCATTTGGACACGTTGCACATTAGGACCGTGGCTGAGAGAATGTGGAGAAGGGGAGACATGGTAAAATTCCACTGCACAGTTCATGATCATAATAACTCTATGAGCCTGCATTCCTGCTGAGTGTACATGGAGGGGGTCGGGGAATAAATTTAACTAGAGACAGTCTGTCAGTCAGTCTTGCAAGTGACGCCTTTGTTTGGTTTGACCTAAATCAAATGTACGTGTGCACTGGAATGCTGCTCGATCATTGCCAGACCATGCAATGACAATACGACTCCCAAACTGACCCACTTGCATTACTTGTCTCTGTGCGGTGTGCTGTACAGGAAGGCATGAGTTGCGTTTCCTGAGCTGCAGGAAGAAGGATCAGCAGACTGTCCATAATTATGGTACCGGGGCGACTTTCAGCCAATTGCAACCACTGATTTAAGCTATATTTAGATTATCTACATTCAATCCCTGTACAGTAACATTCATAAACACGTCTAAAACTGTCATTTTGTTTTAAACTGCCATTTGCCATGGCATATACAATTAAAATCAAATGTTGTTACTGCCAGTGAGGCAAACTGTGAGGTGCTGTGACATCAAGTTGCAAAGCCAGCGGATAAGTCCAAATGATTCATTGATGTTTATGAGGCTATCAACTCTGCAGAAGTTATCCTTTAGTCTCTAGTGAAACTCACTGATTCACTTATGTGGAAACCAGACTGGGGGCCCATGAAACTTAATTAAGTCCACCATCGTCACTTCGTAGCTAAATTAAACCTTAATTGCACCTTCAAAACCACCACAAAACACCCTCCCACAGAAGTGCGGCATGACACAACATGTTGCAGGTGAGGTAGGCTATACAACTGTGGTTCACCATCAACAGTAACAGATGAAGCTATAATAAAAGATAAATGCCAGCATGAAAGGTCACACCAAGATTAAGTGCCTTAAAATGACTAATCCATCTCCAGCCACCAGAACAATGTGTGTGCATCCAGACATTAATTTTCACAGGGCCGGTGAAAGAGTGATAGGCAAAGCCAGGAACGTGTATTTTTAAAGCACATTTTAACAACATGGCAATTCAGAGCGCTTTACATAAAATAAAAAAAGCTACATAGGATAATATAGAGACATTTAAATAAAATAGAAAATCAAAGCAAGTTAAGCCAGGACAGTAAAGGTTACAGTGCAGTGTAAGATATTAATCAAAAATCTCACATTTGATTTTATAAAAGGCAGCAGCAAAAAAGACAAGATAGTCCATTTCAACATGACAAGATCCATCATTTGGTGTCATTTGTTGTCAGTGGTTGTGGATACCACTATGCTGAAAATGTCTCCAAGTTCTCTCAACTCAGACCAAGACAACTATAATATAAAAAACTGAAGCGCTTTAGCACAAAATAAATGCATTCCATTAATTAATATTGTTCCTGGTGTTGATGTGACCATTTCTCCGAGGGTATTAGTGGAATATACATCTCAAATGCTTTCAGTTGTAGTCAGTTATTCATTAACTCAAGAGTTTTATTTCTGATTTGGCAACAGCAGTCGTATATTTCCATAATAACAGAGAATTAGTCTAGTTGCCTAATTGCTGATATTGTTGTGTAACATGCGTAGCGTTAGATAATCAGTAAAATGTAGGAGAGAGAGAAAAATGCTCCACTAAGTGTCCTCCTCCTCTGTTAAATGATGAAACACCTTTCCAAACTCCATTCAAAGCTATAGTAACTTAAAAAAATCCTCCCTATTGCAAAGCCTTACTTGCACAGAAATTAAACCCAATCACTCATCTGCCTCTGTAAAAAATACTGTGTAATCCGGTTTTAACAAAAGGCTGAAATAACCTAATCGGTATAACGTTATGCTGCTTGCTGCCAACCACCAGGTTAATTAAACCATGATTTGTCTATGGGATGAGCGACACACGAATAACATTTTAGTTAACTGGGAAGGTTTATATTGTACTAAAAAACACCGTTTAAATGATTAGTGGCATGCCGAATTGAACAACAGGGCTTATTGATACTGAAATATTCTTGATAATGATGTTAAAATATAACTTTATTTGTCGATAATTATGTCAGTTTTGACTCGCCATTTTTTCTATCCAGTTTAGCATTGATTTCCCACTGTACTGAAAAAACAGCAAGTAACTTTTTGGAAAAGCCGAAGCTGAGCTAACTTACATATTTTACGGACAGCAACTGGGTAACGTTAATTAAAATCACTTAATGCAACAAAATACAACAGGTCTTAGTTAACATAACGTTACCTCATTTAGTTAGTTTGCGTTTTACGTTCCTTAACGTTAGTTAGAAGAGAAAGACAGCAATATTAGTCAGACACGTTGTGTGGTAACGATATAAGATCAAAATAGCACACGGGAAGATGCATAAACTTGATGTCTAATGACTTACCCGTCGTTGTTTAAAATTATGATCCAAACGCATGTTCCTTCCTCATTGTCCTTTCGATAAAAATGAAAAACATAAAATCGGAGTCCACTCGCTCGTGGTTAAGTTAGCAGCCTCAATAAATTCAGGCTAACGCCGCAGCCCACCGTCAGTTATTACAACTTATATGGAAACAAACTTTTATGAGGCATAAAACGTCTCCCATATACTAATAATTATACACAACAACAAAGACAGTGGCCACAGACAACAGAAAAGTAAAGCAAGGCGCTCCTCAACAATTACTGTCAAGTCATCCAGAAAACATTCGAGTTCCGGTCACAACTTCCAAAATAAAATGATCGCAAAATGTTTTTCTGAACTTTCGAAGTGAAATTACATTAATTAATTAATTAATTTTGCAACTTCAACTTAAAACACAAGTCTTTTTAAATGTTCTTTCGATTTATACATTTTGATGACATCTTTTCAGAGTTATCTTGTTCTGGATTTCAAAGGCAATATATTTTCTGCAGATGAGCTGAGAACTGCAGATGGGGAATATTTTGGTCCTAAAATGTTATGATTCTATACAGACAAATTGTTTTTGTCCTAAAGTTTGTAAACGCAAATATTCCCATCTAGAGTGACGAATATGTGGACATTTCAATATGCAGCATCAGAATATGCTGCCTTGCGGTTTATGAGGCTACAGGTGCCAATTTTAACATTGTCTACTGTTTTCGCAAGTGGGGTGTGATTTTTCTTCACACTATATACTATAATACATACACTTCCCAGCAATCTAACCTCTAAAATAAATTGGAAAGTCGGCGGTTATCAGACTCGTTAGAGATTTCTGGGAGCCATTCTGAGCTAGGGAATGAGTGCATTCTAGGAACAAAGTACAGGAAAATATTAAGCTAGATGTCTTGGTTTCTACAGGACAATTTAAAGCAATGTGGAATGTATATATTACTGAGGAATGTAGCCTAATTGTTAACTGTAAATTGTTTTTTTTAATATAGGCTATCATATAGGCCTATATTTATATCCGTTTAATAAAATCAGGGCTCAGCTGTACCCCTGAGACGCTGGGCTGATTCTCTGTATAAATAAAGGCTAAAGAAAATAAAGAGAGAACGAACAGAGCACAAATTGCGTAATAGCTTAGTAAATTGCTAGAGGACTAATGAAATGCTATATCCGGCTTATTTAGGCTATAATTTAGTTGCATCTTCTAGGCAGTTCGTTTGAATTCCGGTTTTACTCGGGTGTTTTGGCGAGTTTGACACAGCTGTATCTGTGAGAAAGTTTGGTTGAATCCTCCAGAGCCAAGAGTGAATACGTCATCATATTAACTCCAGCAGCTGTCAACGATGAATAAATACTGTTATCTTCATGTACCCTGGGAATATAGCCTATAGAGCAATGAGCTGCACCTGCGCTACTCAACGAGTTAATAAATGTGACTGGGAGTTTACTTTCATTTATGATGTTGTGTGAAGGACATTGTGGACAGGGTTGAAACAGTTGAGAAACCGTTTTGAGAAAAACATAGTAAGTGATATATTCATTCAGTTGCTTCAAAATATCATTTGGTTCAGCTAACTCCAGCTAATGTCAAAGTCTAGTAAAATTCGATTTTGCAGCAGATGATTCATCCCCAGGATTTTGAAACTCACATAATGAATCTCTACAGTGGAGCAGACTCACAGCGTATTATGCACATTTGTTCAGCTATTTCAGGTAAACCATGGACCACAAAACATGGCCTAAAGGGAGCATTAGTCTCGACCTGCCCTGATGTAATTTTGCTCTATAAACATGTTTTCCAAATAGATCTCAGCCTTGATCGCCATCCAAGGAGGTTAAATGTGAACTCAATGCAGTTAAGATATAGCAATTGTTGACATTGTCATCCCAGTTTTGGTGTTCAATAAATGAGGGTAGTGTCATGGGAAATGGCATACATCATGGAGGTTCTGTCTATAACTCATAGTAAAAGTGATGCATTGTGCAACGACTCAGACTAATAACTTTATTAAATTTGCATGACTGATGCACATTTTCCATCATTCTGCTGATACAGCTAAATGTCTATGCAGCTTAACTTCTAGGGAAGGAAACAGCCATCAGAAAACTACTTATGGTAACCTACACTGTCAGTGAAAGAAGGCGCTAAATAAGAGTGCATAGTCAAGTCTCATTTGCGACTTACAGGTCAGAGCTTACAAGGAATGTCTGAAGACAGCAGTAGCTCACTGCCAAGTCACAAAGTCAACACAGCTAGACAAGATCCTGCTGTTATAAGTAAATAATGTTGCAATGTAATACTGATCAAATTAGGAAATGTATCAAAGGGGCAACTACCACGCAAAGACAATTGTTATTTGACATTTTATTTTATTTTCATTCTTATACACGATGTTTCTCCATATGGAATACACATACTGCAATGTTTTTTGGACAAGATGTGCTGATGATATACAGGGAAGACAATTATCAAACATTTTCTTCCTCCAAAGGAGAGAACATCAGTGTGTTAGAAGGTTGGTTTCTTTAAGATTCACTTTGTTAAGAGTTATTGTGAAAAACAAATGTAGAAACTCACTCTCTCTCGCTCTAGTGACATGTTTTGACTAGGTGTTAAGTCAGATTTGAGACTGTTTAATCAGACTTCAGGCCCTCCCTGATAAGGTTGAGCTCATAGCACAGGGTCTCAAAGCGATATGCCATACGGATCTGAGCCACGTTGGTCTTACGGATGTCGTTGCCCTCTGGACCATCTTTCAGGTAGTCGTGACCTAAGAAGTGGCTCTTCTCCTGGAACATACAATTAAACCACAAACATGTTTAGGTGCGAGCATAAAATGATCATGATATATAATGGTCTGTATGGGGTCAGTGCTCTTAAATTGAAGCAAATATGTGTGTCTTTCAGAGGATTTGACATAAAGCAATTACTGTTTTGCACCAATATAAAATTAATAAAAATCTTTTTATTAAATGTGTTAAAAAGTCAACAAAGCATCACCACATTTAAAGCTCTCCATCAGGTATGTTACCTCATGAGACAGGGAGCTTTGCAGCACACTGTTCCTGGAGATCTCACACATGTCGCAGGTACTGAGCTTGAAGACCTGTGCTGCAATGGCGTACTCTTCCATCAGGGGTTCCTGTGGATATAAAGGACATGATATACACTATTTTGATCACTCTTTCAAGATACTGAGGCTCAAAAGAGACCTTGTAGATGTTTACCATGAACTGTGGTATCATTCTTAAGAGGTAACTCACATGAGAGAAATTCACATGATAAAACAGCTAATTTTGCACACATCTGCATGCTCATGCTTTATGATACCTGTTTATGTGTTTACAGTGCATGTTCATAGAATTGACATCCTATTCTATTATTCTGACTATATGTGAACACAAAGACAAACTTGCTAAGAAAACTAAAATGCATTCGTCGTTAGATGTACATAAAACAATACTCATATTAGACACAGCATAGTATGCACTGTTGATCACATCATCATTAAAGGCCCTCTCTTCATGTGCTCAGACCTTGGTGTAGTGGAACTGCATGGGGTCGTCGGTGGACAGAGAAACCACCAGGCCTTTCTTGTGGAACTCCAGCAGGGGGTTCTTGGCGTATTCCAGGAACAGGCTATTGTTGCTGAGAGGGGACATGGCAATGGGGATCTGGGTAATGAAGTACAGGTACTGCAGCACGGGACTCTGGTGGTGCAGATAGATATGATCAGTTGACATGATCAGGTTTAGTCAAAGCCTGACATTTTGACTTTTTGTATAATTTTATTTTTAAGGTATTTTTTAAGGTATTTTTTTAAGGTCTGGAGAGTAGTACAAAATATTAATGAAGATCTAGGATGACATCCATTCTTACTCCAATCATTAGCAAACCTGAATTGGTACCAAGCGTTAAACTTAAACTGTGCTTTAAAAGGTATTTCTTCCCTCACAGACATCTTTGAAATTCTGTATGGCCTCTAATCAGACAATAAAAAATATTTTAAAAATGTGATACTTTCAGACAAGAGATTATATTAAGAAAATGTTAATGTTTCTAGTATAGAGAAGCAGGGCTTACAAGCTATTTTGAATTCGGGAGATAAGATAGAAATCGGAGAGGGAACTGGGTGTACAGATTACAGAAGATGTATAGGAAGATATCTGAAACAATACAAAACAAATAGTAATCGAATGAGACTTAAATACACTACAAAGAGTTCATTCTCTTGTGATCATCTTTCCAAATTGCATGTCGGCACCTCTCCATTGTGCCTTAACTGTTTTACAAATACTGGTCCCGAATTACAAAAACACTTGGGAAATATCGTGTATAAAATCCAGAACATGTTGTGAACTGAGCTCCAGTGTCTGCTCTCACATCGCTATCAGAAAAACAGTTTAATGTACTGACATTCTGTGCAAAGAAAATATATGACTTTAATGGATCTCTTCTAAGACTCACAATCTGTGATTGCTTTAGGATATTAATGGAGCATATTCCAGTGGATTTTGTTACATGTCTGATTTATTAAACTTTTAAAGAGGTCATAATGTGCTCATTTTCAGGTTCAAAATCTTATTTAGGGGTTGTACCAGAACAGGTTTACATGGTTTCATTTTCAAAAAACACCATATTTTTGTCATACTGCACATTGCTGCAGCTCCTCTTTTCACTCTGTGTGTTGAACGCTCCGTTTTAGCCATGGAGTGATGCATCTTACCTCTACAAGATCTTTGTTGAGAGTTGCACATGCACAGTATCTAGTTAAGAACTACTAGCCAATCAGAAGCAGAGTAGGGCGGGTCCTGAGAAACCTGTAAACACAGCTTCTGTTCAGCTGTACATGTTCCCCTTACCAGCTTAGCAACACAGACTGGAGCAAGAGTTTCAGAGTGGTGCGTTATTAATCTGTAACAAATGTATCTTTCATCCATAAAGTTTTAACTGAGCTCTGTCTCTACATCACAGGAACAACTTTATGTCCACTGACTGCCTGGAGGGTAGCTAGTGTTTGGAGTGTTTTTCCACCGATGCTCTTGAGGGCACATCTGACTAGCTGCTAGGCGAGCAATATGACGTGCGTTTTGCTGTGACATCACAGAGAACAAAAGGAAACGGCTGGTCTACAAACAAGCTGTTTTCAGGCGGTTCAGAGCAGAGTTTTCTGTGGGAGATTGGAACTCCCTTAGTGCTGGACTTTGGGCTTTTTCACTTTGCAAACCTGTTACATGCACAAAAAAGATATATAACTCAATAAAGGAGAGGGAAAAAACAAAAAGCATAATATGCCCTCTTTAACAAAAAGAGGAAACCCTTTCACCAGCATAATTGTGAATGTATCTGCCATTTTAACCAGGGGTTTTGTAAGTATGAGATACTAAGGCCAGATGAATGCTGCTGTACTGGATAACAAATGTGCCTGTAGAGAATGGTGGTTCTTGTCTATGCTGAATTGAACAGTGTGCAGTTTTGAATTCTGTTTATTTTAATTTTATTTTGTTTGTCGTATTTTTGTCAAATTATACTTAACCTGTTGTGCTTTCATGTATTTACATTTTTTGTCATCATTTTGCTTAATGGGAAATTCTAAATGTAGTGAACTTCTAAATGTTATACTGTATACTGCACTGCTATAGACTGTGCTGTTGATTACAGATCTGTGGGGATGTATTTTCATTTTCTATCATCATATCAATAGAAACCTTATGGTTCCTTTACAGAACCAAAGTCTGACACCTAGAACTGGTGCATGATCATGTGTAAAAGAATATATGCGTGAGTGCTGCTGAAGTGTTCATTTATAGTAAGGGAGATGCTGCATCCAAGCTGCCATTTTAACATGTAAACAGAGGACTGACCTTCTTAAGGTTGAGGCCATGAGAGATGTTGTCAGCAGTCATGAAGGCAGCCAGCAGATGGGTGATGGCACCGGCCTCACCGCAGTGAGGCCTGAACATGAATGTGTTCATCCCCCTCTGTCTGGAAAGCAGAAGATAAACAAGTATTATACTGCAGAAAAGACACATATTCTGAGAGGAACTTATTGTCCTGTTATAGTCAAATAAACTGTTTTGGTAATTTCTTTTTGGCCTTTTCCCCTTTATTTGATAGTTACAGTAGAGAGACAAGAAAGGGGATGACATTCAGTAAAGACTCAGCCTTGATATGGGGGTACACTCCAGTTGATGGATATAGATAAATGGATATGAACACAAAATGGCGGGAACCTCTCAGAAAAAACACAGCAAACATTAAATAATCAAATTCCTGCACTACAAGCAAATACTAAAAAAATACAAAGCCACTGACCTGCGGAGCTGGTTGAGCACAGCAATGTTGGCATACATGTAATAGATGTAATAGGTGTAGGAGGGGTTCTTGGTGATGTCCCACTCCTCTGGTTTGGGACTCTTAGTGGAAAACATGTGACCACTGTGCTTGGACTCATCGTCCACGCTGTCAAAACCTGTCACCTACACCCCAGAAGGCAAACATTTAATTAAACAGAGAACAGAGGGCTCTCGGGCGACTTCCCCATGTAGGTTATCCTGGAGTCTTCAAGTCTTGGAGAAAGATAGCTATGAGAAACATTCCTTTTTGTATGTTTACATTTCAGCAGAAATTACTGTTCACGGCTTGAGGTATATTCTTTTGCTCTCCATATGTCTGCACACTTTCACAGCCCAGGAAGATGTTTGTGTCTTCTATCCCATGATTACATCCTTAAGGGGTGCTGCAAAAATGTGGGGTCAGAAAAGGTTAGGGTGTTTTGCTGATGGGTAGTTTATGTGTTATTCATTTATTTAAAAACATTGAAATCATGGTTTTCATGTGCTGAAGTGCATTTTGCCATATGAGGTGCAAAATTCTGCTTAAGCCCCTTCTATGCAAAATAGAGAGTGGCTGTATATTCATTATCTTTGCCAGAAATATATTTCTAGATATTTCAGGAGAGTATTGTGGGTGTTTTTCTAAGTGAAGTGCATGGTCCAAAGAAAACATTGATAATGCTTGAGATGGCCTTGCTTTTTTTTTTAAATACAATAAAATAAAACCCTTCCCACCCCAGTCATTGTCATACAATCACTGCATCATGGCAAGGAAATCCACCCTTTAAGATTGGATCTTATTGAGTTGTTATGATCACCCGTGTTACCTATGAATGCTGTGTGTGGCTGTTTCTGACTCACATGCTTGAGGAAGATGCTGAGCTCTGGGTTGGAGAGTGGGTCAATGGTGGCCTGGAACACAGGAAGGAAAATGTTCTCCAGCATCTTGCCAAAGTGGGGCACAAAGTTCCTGCCTCTGAAGACGTCGCTAAGATAGAAGAGGGAGAAAATAAATTCCTTTAAAAATGAATTCTAGCCATCTTTCCACAACAGGCTAAATCATTCTCTGTTTGACTCACAGTTGGGTCAAACTGCATGGAAGAAAGAATTTTGTCTGACAACTTACTAGATCCTGGGTACTTGAATCATCCATTTAAGGTTAGGGGAGAATACTCTGTGCCTGACGAACCAGTTGGAGAGCTTGCTCCACTCATTTGGGTTGCAGCCATAGATGGACAGACGTGGCTCAGCATACTGGTACTTGGCATCCTCCAGATCACTGGCTACTTCCTGATTTACACAAAGGTCAAATCAGGCTCAGATCACATGAAGTTCAATATATAACAGATGACAGTAGGCTGCTAAATAAACAACAGGAAGCAGTATAACATCTCCTTCTAGGGTGTTGGCTTACACCATACTGCATGTGTCAACTGGATGTCAGTTGTGTTATAAAAACTTTTTTTCCCGTGATGTTTCTTATCTATTCTTGTTATAGGGAAACTGACCTTGATGATGGTGGCAAAGTACTCTCCATTGATGTGGTTCTCTGTCTTCATGTAAAGGTCACGCAGCTCACTGGCTCCTACAGGGTTGTATTTGGCGTTGAATTTATCAAAACGCTGGAAGGTTTGTCTACCCTTCAGAGAAACAACAAAGAGACGAAGAGAAAGAAGAGAAGAGATTTAGATCCAGGAAGGTTGACTGGTTGAAATCTTTAAATCTGTCAGTTTTGGAAACATGTTTTCGATATTACTAACTCGTCTTTATCCAAATAGATGTTCAAACTGTGGCCATTTGTGATGTATATGTTTACTTTTCTACTAGTATGTTTATAATCCTATAATTTTAACAAATTATGACTAAAACACAGTGAATTTTTAAATAAAAACATAAAACCTTTGATCACAGCTACTTTTTTTATATCTGATACTTTATCATTTTCAGTATTTTAAGTACACATAAATCATGAGGTGCACTTATTAAGAAAATCAATACATGCTTTTCAACATGGCAACCACTGCAATAAAATTTGTCATCTTTCCCTTACAAGACAATTCTATTTTTTAGCTACGCATTTTTGTTCTAATACTGTATAATACTGTATGTTTACACCTAAGGCCACCAATCTTCCAACAAGCGAGTAACATACAGCGTGCACATCCAGGGAGTCCACTGTGAGGTCATAAGGATGCAGGTTGAGGGACTCGAAGAGCTCCTTCATGGTGACCTCTTTTCCTTTAAGTTTGTGCACGACACGGTCAGAGTCCACACGGTAAGACTTCTTGATGAAGCGCAGCAGGTGCTTCTGATTCATGCAGGCAGCAGCATGGATGTGGGTGTCCACCTGGCAGAGATAAAGATAGAGTGGATCACTGATGTTTGGAGTTTGTTTGTTGTAACAACTGTGTTTGGTCACAAGAGGGAGGTATAGGTCCATGGCAGCCATCAGTGAGGAAAACAACAAACTGGGAAATGGAATGTCAATCATTCATTCTCATCATTTATGTACATATAAATACATTTGATACATTTATAAAATTTTTGAATACACTAAAAATGTTGATATGCAGTGTACTCAAAAGATGTTTTACAATTTTTTAAATCTTGAATTATTGTTTTCATTTTTTTTTCTGAATGAACATATATGTTTTTGTGACATTTAAAACCAGACCATCATTCAATTTGATTTTACCTAAATGTCTACAGATCTACATCCCCTCCATCAAAAGTCAGTGTAAAGGGTTTTGGAGATTCATCTGCTGGGTGAGATCACAATACACGTCACCACAAGCTAGTGCAAGCAAGCAAATGATATACGTTCTGAATACTTTGCACTAAGTGGGACACATCAAGGCTGCCCTTTATCGTCATCTCTCTTCACCCTTGCTATTGAGTCGTTGGCCGTCTCATTAAGGTCCTCCACTGTCTTTAAGGGTGTTATTCATAACGGCGTTGAATATAGATGATCATTGAATGCGGGTAATTTGTCACTGTCTATTCTGAATATTTTCAGTTCTTTTTCAAGATGTACATTAATTCTTCAAAAGTGTAAATGTTACACCTGGTTTGCAACTTCAGCATATGTGGGAGAAGTTTGCCTTCAGGGCTTTCTGCCTTGCGTTTTTCCTAAACTTAACCAAGTAGCAAGGCAGACAGGTGAGCAGCAGTAGGAAGCTGATTTACCCTTTAACATCAGACATTCTGGATTTAAGGATCTTGAAATCAATTTAACGCATTCTCAGGTCTTTTGTCTACCAACTTTACCCCGCTCCCAACCAAAATGAAATCTGATTTTCAGAGATGGAATAATTTGCATCTCTCTATAATTAGGAAGATTGATGTTATTGATATGAATGTTTTCCCTAAATTTCTTTATTTGTTTCAATGGATTCCTTTATACTTGCTAAAACTTTTGTCATGTTTTTGGGTTTTACTTCCAAATTAGACACTTTGCTTTAATGGGTTTTTTTTCAAATTTTCTCTCTTCCCCACAATCATGGGATAGTTTGCTTATTTTCAAGATGCAATGAAGAGGGATTGTTTCAGCGATGTATAACTGCATTCTCGATCTTTGCAATCAATGGCTGCTTGGGAGGGAGACCTGGCACTTCAACTTAGCGAGGAGTGGTGGGAGAAACCTGTGGGTGGGCAACGTACTCTCACATCTTGTGCTTGTCTTGCACTCATTCAACTTAAGGTTATACACAGGTTTCATTTTCTAAATCAAGACTGTACGAAATTTAGCCAGAGGTGCAGGATAAACGTAAGCCCACATTCTCATTTGAGTCTCTATTGAGTCTTATGTTTCCTTATTTGGCAAAAAAATAAATGTAAAAGATTTTACAGTTTCCCCTCATCTAAAATCCAGTCTTTGTGTGCAACTGTCTCCACAGTCCATGCATTTTTGTGACATAACAGCGTTATGTTTGTGTGGGGATTTAATTTTTTAAAGTAGATAAGATAGATAAGAAGCAGTGTCTATGCTAAATGCTTTTCATAGCTACCTTCCTGCAGTTATAGAAGTCCCTGTGGGGGTTCATCTTCAGCTCCTTCATCTCCTCCATCTCATTCAGCATTTCATGCACATTGAACTTGGACATGAGGAACTTCAGACGGCGGTGAGTGTAAGTCTTACTGCAAAACAAAGCGAAGCATATTAATGCATGTGCTGCAGTGTGAGGTGATACACATGCAGCTGTCAAATAGCACCGGTGTGCTCACAGACATAGTTCACAAATGTTTGTATCTATAAAACTGTTACATTAAAAAAGGAAAATGTTGATTTCAAGCATCTTGTTATTTTATGTTACTTTGTTGTGGAGTCATCAGTTGAAAGTGGTAAATTCCTGACATGATTTCAACCGATCTGGGCTGTACAGATTGGATATGGTTGAAATCATGGAGAGACAGTGACGATGACACGATGACTATTACTCACGTTGGGCCCTGTGCAATGAGAGCAATGAGGAAGTTCATGTCATCGATGAAGGTGTCGTAGTCGGGGCAGGGCAGGTCTTTGGGCTGATGTTTGTCAGCAGCTGCAGCATCGTTGTACACATAGATGAGACCATCCTTCATACGAGCAACATAGCCCAGATTCTTTGGCAGCTCCTTGGTATCGAAGGGGTCTTCCCCGTTCTTTGGAGGAGATGTGAAGACTGATGGATACATGTAATATACAAATTAAACATTTGGGATACCCAGTGACACAGAAAACTAATTGCATAAGTGCATTTATTTAAACCCAGGTCCACTGCTCTACAGATCTCCTTTTCTCTTCACCTGGCTGCACCTGATCTTCAGGTTTGAAGGTCGCTCCCTCGATCTCACGCAAGTACTTGGAGACCGTCCGTGGGAAGCGCTGGTAGGCCAGCCTCATGTACTTCTCCCTGATGTTCAAGGCACGGTACAGGCCCTTACAGGACAACTCAAAGTCATCCATGGTCACCTGAATAGCATATATAAGATGTGTTACAGATTTTAAAGTTGCCTGCAAAAATGCAAAGATTGTAGCCTTACAATTACACGATGAACCCCCATCTCTCTACCCATGCAAAAGGCTTTAAAAAAGTGTAATTAATAATAAAACATCACATTTATATTAATTTCATGAAAGGGTTGGAGGGTGGATGTTATTGTCATTTACTCTGTGATAGCAATATGTTATGTAGTCAGCAGAAAGCAAAAATACAGAAATACAGTAACAATCAGCTGCTCGAAAGTGTTTCTTTCCCTGTAAATGTCAAACCCAGTGTCATGAAAAATAAACCCCGGGCTGCTCTCAGATGAATTCCATTCATGGACCTCTGTTGGTGCGAGGGAGTCAGTGAGACCACTGACTCACAGTTTGTGAAATTTAAAGTCAACCCCTCCTGCATCCATGTCATGTTGACCCAAGTTTAGTTTAGGAACCTTTTCATGATATGCAGTAATATAGGGATAGATACTACTACTGCTACACTGTAAACTTTAAAGCATCCTACTGTAATTCAGTGAAAGCAACTAGTTTATAATTAATCTTATTTAAAAAGTATTTTTTACCGAGATTTTGTTTACAGTATAGGTAGCAACCTAATTGTGGAGGATGAGAAGAAACATTAATGTGTTTTTTTATTAGCTCGAGATTGTTAACCGTAACAAGGTCCGGTGAAATTGTAGGCCTCTGAGAATCGTCAGCCATTTTTGGTGGATGAATGAGATGCAATGGCAGCTAGCAATCCAATCATAGTGTAACCCTTGTGGTAATTTAATACCATGCCTTGAATAGAATTAAACACAATGTTTGAAATAGCAGTAAGCCATGATTCAACATAACAATAACGCCAGGGGCCCAATCTTGCACCCAGTGCAAAGCACAGCGCAAGTGTCATTGTTAGTGGCCTTTTATTGCGGCCAGCCTAAGGCACATTGTGCAATACCCATGCTGTCTGATCAGCATCTTGATATGCCACACCTGTGAGGTGGATGGATTATCACGGGAAAGGAGAAGTGCTCACTAACACAGATTTTGACAGATTTGTGAACAATATTTGAGAGAAATGGGCCTTTTGTGTACATAGAGAAAGTCTTAGATCTTTCAGTTCATGATGAATGGGGGCAAAAACAAAAGTGTTGCGATTATAATTTTTTTCAGTGTAATTAACACATCTTTATTGTTCAATGCCTGTTAAACTCATAGGCTGTATATAAGAAGTGGACGTAGTCATCGTGACGTCACCCGTGGTTTGTGGACTACCATTCTGAAGCCTTGAGTTTGGCCCATAGGGCGCCGCCATGTTGAGTTTTTGCAACCAGCGGCACCGGACATGACCATATTTGGACAAGACAGTGGAATTAACAGCCATGTGTGGAGCGAGCTTGTAATTGACGTTAACTGTCATTTTAACAGGGCTGACAATTTTGTCTAGCAAACAACAGTCTTAAAACTAAATGTACTCACCAGAGAAAGATAACATGCAACTCCTAATAAGCTGATTATCTCATAGATAATCCCGCCCTGAAGCATACTACGCTATATGGTCTATTTTCCTCTAAATGGGACCATAATTTACTAAATGAACATCATGATTGATTGATGAAGATCTGAAACTAGCAATTGAGACCATAAACACGTCAGGAAAGTGTTTACTGAGGTAATTATTCAGGTGAGAAGTAGGGTCATTTTACCTTTATTTCTAAAGGAACTGGACTTATTTTTGCAACCACATGAGTCGCCCCCTGCTGGCCATTCGATAGAATCCAGGTTTAAGGGACTTCTGCATTGGCTTCGCGTATCAGACCGGAAGCTTCCTGCTTGGGACTGCTAACCATGCAGGGCTCAACGTTAAACTTTTTTGCAACTGGCCCCCCAGTTTCAAACCCACTGGCCCGAAGACTATTTTTACTGTCCCTCCTTCCAAAAACCATAGTTTACTAAATGAACATCAATGTGAACATGAACATCTGTGTTGAAGAAGACTTGAAACTAGCGACTGAGACTCATTTAAAGTGTTTAATGAGGTAATAATTCAGCTTAGAAGTAGCAACATTTTACCATTATTTCTAATGGAACCGGGCTTGTTTTTGCAACCAGCGGACTCGCCCCCTGCTGTTCCGTCTGCATGGTTTCACTTTCAGACCCAGAGGTTGCCGCATGATTGAGATTAGAGAAATAACATTTGGCCATTTGATCGTCACGTAACTGCAACTCTGATTGGACAACGGTGCGCGCCATGAGCTGCAAAACAACTGCAGGATGTTGAGTTTCTAATTATTATTTTTTTAAATCCTAATGTTTTTGCTAGTTTGCTAGTTCAACTGTCCCGACGTTACTTTTTTCTGGCCCCGGGCCATCGGGCCACTGTTATTGTCGAGCCCTGCTGTGGTTCTTCTACTTAGCTGTATTTTATATTGTTAATGTAAATTCACAGCAAAAGGTTGTTTCGTACTAAATGTGGTGCATTATGGGTGACCCACAGTAGTTTGGGTTATTTGTGTTGCTGTCTGCTCGGACACATATTGAGCAATAAATGTAGTTTACGTTTCATATGATGTGGTAAAATTGTCAGCCTTCACCATTGATATTGATTCTCAAGAGACATGCTGGCAAAATACGTAGTTGTAATGTGTAGTAAGTATTTTGGCTAGCTGCTAACAAACTCTGAGGTGTAGTGTACGGGACTGACTAGTCTATTAATATGTAACCATGCTTTCTAGTTCGAGCGAGAGCAGACATCTGACCAACTTCTCATTCATGCTGAGCAACTGTGGTTGTGTTTGTGTCCCATTGTTGCAGAATAAACTATTCTGAGTGCTCCATCCATCCTCCATCGACTCCTGCAGAGTGTTTGGCTATAGTGGGCAGAACTAGATAGAAGAGGTCACACGAGCATTTACAGGATGTACTGTAAAGGGGAGATCAGAGGGGGGTATGAGCATCAGTTTTGGTCCTGATAGACTGCAGCCTTGTGCTGGTGGGGAGTGTCTGAAACAGTTTGTGTCCGGGGTGGAAGGGGTCAACCACAATCTTTCCTGCTTGCCTCAGAGTCTTGGAGGCGTACAGTCAACTTCTCAGTGGAGTGAATGATAAGCTGCAGTCTGCCCTTGTCCCTGGCAGTGGCTTAGTCTGGCAATCTTAGACATGTTTCCTATTTCCATGTGCTGCCTCCTGTCAAACAGGAAGTCTGTGATCTACCTGCAGGTGGAGTCAGGCACAATCAGCAGAGCCGGGATGAAGCGGAGCTGGGGACAGGGATGATTGTAAAGATTTGAAGCAGGCTGGCACATTCTCAAGTGAAGTGTTAAAGATGTCTGTGAAAACTTAAGACAGCTGATTGGCACAGTGCTTCAGGGTGGATGGAGATATGCCATCTGGCCCAGCTGCTTTGCAGGGATTCTGCCTCCATCTCTCCAGGATGAAGAGAGGAGGGAGGAGCCCCATGGGTCGGTAGTTGTTGAGCGGCCTGGACACCTGCTGATGTGGCGAATGTGGACCATTCATGGGGGTGACGGGTCAAGTCAATTAAAATTCAACTAAAAAAGTCTGGTGATTTGATATGATGATTGAATGAATTTTCCCCTGGGTTTTTACTTAACTAACCAAATAAAGTTTCTAAAGAACACAGTACACATATTAGTACAGTCTCAAGAAAGTCTTAATCTTTCAGCTTTGAGGGAAAGTTACATAATGGAAACTTTGCTTATACATGCTAAGTCATGGTTGCTTTCATGGGTAATAATGAAAAAAACTGTGATGAAGAAACGGTGAAAAAAAACGAAGGATAGCATCCCATAGGCTACATTTCAAAGTCAAAGAAAGCTTAAAGTTTCCTTTAAGTTCAAGGAACTTAATGAGACTTTTAAAAAATGTAGGGATGTTTTAAGCTTAACTAGCTAAAATTATTTTATGAGGATTTTACATCAAAGATTTATCTAAGTCTAAAACGTTCAAATACTGAAAGGTTCATTGTGTACGTTTTAGCGGCATCTACTAGTGAGGGCTACGAATTGCAACCAACTGCTCAGTCAACCCTCCTTTTGAAAGCGCACAGGAGAACTATGGTGGCTGACACGCTGTCAGTTCTTGTACGACTACTACTAGTACTACTACTTTTTCTTCTGCATACATTTTCAATGTAGTGATGAAACAAGGTCTGTAGAGCATTTTGGCTAATGTAGAAACAGGGTGACTTCCATGTAAGAAGGTGTAGGTAGATAGAAATGGCTCATAAGATAATGAAAACATAACCATTAACTATGTAAGGTGTTTATACACCACTGAAAGTAGAGTTATTTATGTAGTATTGTTTATTATATTGCATTTCTGTCAACAGATCCTCCTAAATATTACACACTTTAAAGATCATCAGTTGGATGATAGGAAAACGAACAGTAGGCCTACCCCAGAGGCGTAGTCTCCAATGATGGCCACCCTCTGGAAGTCGGGCACTTCCAGGTAGGTGGGCGTGTCCACCTCTACTGACACTACAGGGGCAGCAGTTGCCTGGGTGGCGGCCACAGGCACAGTCATGGTGCGGAAGCGCTGGTGCCTCTTGCTGTGTTTAAGGAGAGATGAGGTGAAGTGGTTGGCTTCATCCATTGTTAACATTTCTGAAATGTTTATTGTAAAAGCCAACCAAATTGATTCAAGAATGTATATCAGCTATAGGCTACAGTGACACTTTAAACCGTTCTTTCAGGGAACTTTTTTAGATTAGACAATCCTTAGTCTTAAAAGTCTAGCCGAAATATAAAACCTTAAAACATCTTATTTTCTCACCATGTAATGACATGAGTTTGTTGTGCCACAAGCATAAACTGACAATATACTGTATAATCTCCCATCTCACCGTTTCTCCACATCATCCTCAGTGTGCAGATGGTGGGCCAGCTCATTGTGGAAGATGGGACACTCGTCATCCACATCAAACAGTGAGATCTCGTCACGGATGTTTTCGTCTTTAGTATCAGATGCAAACACCTTCTCCGCGAAGGCCCTCATCTTATCATCGGTCTCTGTCAAGCACCAAAAAGATAGGTTCTGTTATTTAGAGAAAAGCATTCTGCTCCTTTCACCTCATGCAGCACTAAACTGGCTATGGGACAAGCAACAAACAGAATTTCTCTACTGCTGATCTGCACAGCATAATTGCTGCTGAATGATGATCTATGACATAAAAAGGTACATACTTTACCTAACCTGAGGTGTACAGACTCCAGCACATGCGCTGCATACATGACCAAAGATTGACTCAGTCACTACAAGTCTGCAACTCTGACCTCCAGTTTGGTCTGCAAACACAAGTCCCATGCATATAGAGGAACTACGATGATGAAGCACTGACACACACAGTAGGCCCAACTCATATGGATACAAGATGTTTTTTTATAATGTCCTCCAGACCCAGTTTTCTTATCATCTTTAACTGTTTATTTTTCATTTTATTATTATTTGCACCCCTCATTGAAGAAGTGATTGGCTCTATATGGATGCAAACTGGATTAAATTAATTTGATCAGAATTCTTTAAGTGCAAAAATGACAAGAAAAGAGGGTCAATGTCAAAAATGACTGGATTTCTGAACCAAGCAATGAAAAAGTACTTAAGCAGGCGCTCAAGTTTCATACTGACAATACACAGTATGAGTGGCATTACAATACATTACTGTACTTGCCTACTACAGAGATAACAGCTCTTTAGATCAAACTCTACTTGTTGCATGCACTTACTAGGCAAGAGCCAAGACTACTCAGCAACTCTAGAATAGCGCATACAGGTGCTGGTCATATAATTAGAATATCATCAAAAAGTTGATTTATTTCAGTAATTCCATTCAAAAAGTGAAACTTGTATAATGTATACATTCATTCCACACAGACTGATATATTTCAAGTGTTCATTCCTTTTAATTTTGATGATTATAACTGACAACTAATGAGAACCCCAAAATCAGTATCTCAGAAAATTAGAATATTGTGAAAAGGTTCAATATTGAAGACACCTGGTGCCACACTCTAATCAGCTAATTAAATCAAAAGACCTGCAAAGGCCTTTAAATGGTCTCTCAGTCTAGTTCTGTAGGCTACACAATCATGGGGAAGACTGCTGACTTGACAGCTGTCCAAAAGACGACCATTGACACCTTGCACAAGGAGGGCAAGACACAAAAGGTCATTGCTAAAGAGGCTGGAAAAAAAGTGTAGAAAAAAGTGTACAAGCAAGAGGGATAACCGCACCCTGGAGAGGATTGTGAAACAAAAGCCATTCAAAAATGTGGGGGAGATTCACAAAGAGTGGACTGCAGTTGGAGTCAGTGCTTCAAGAACCACCACGCACGTATGCAAGACATGGGTTTCAGCTGTCGCATTCCTTGTGTCAAGCCACTCTTGGACAAGACACAGCGTCAGAAGCGTCTCACCTGGGCTAAAGACAAAAAGGACTGGGCTGCTGCTGAGTGGTCCAAAGTTATGTTCTCTGATGAAAGTAAATTTTGCATTTCCTTTGGAAATCAAGGTCCCAGAGTCTGGAGGAAGAGAGGAGAGGCACAGAATCCATGTTGCTTGAAGTCCAGTGTAAAGTTTCCACAGTCAGTGATGGTTTGGGGTGCCATGTCATCTGCTGGTGTTGGTCCACTGTGTTTTCTGAGGTCCAAGGTCAACGCAGCCGTCTACCAGGAAGTTTTAGAGCACTTCATGCTTCCTGCTGCTGACCAACTTTATGGAGACGCAGATTTCATTTTCCAACAGGACTTGGCACCTGCACACAGTGCCAAAGCTACCAGTACCTGGTTTAAGGACCATGGTATCCCTGTTCTTAATTGGCCAGCAAACTCGCCTGACCTTAACCCTATAGAAAATCTATGGGGTATTGTGAAGAGGAAGATGCGATACGTCAGACCCAACAATGCAGAAGAGCTGAAGGCCACTATCAGAGCAACCTGGGCTCTCATAACACCTGAGCAGTGCCACAGACTAATGGACTCCATGCCACGCCGCATTGCTGCAGTAATTCAGGCAAAAGGGGCCCCAACTAAGTATTGAGTGCTGTACATGCTCATACTTTTCATGTTCATACTTTTCAGTTGGCCAATATTTCTAAAAATCCTGTTTTTGTACTGGTCTTAAGTAATATTCTTATTTTCGGAGATACTGAATTTGGGATTAGTTGGGATTAGTTGTCAGTTTTAATCATCGCAATTAAATGAAACAAACATTTGAAATATATCAGTCTGTGTTTAATGAATGAATATAATATCCTGATAATATTACTGAAATAATTACATGACCAGCACCTGTAATAGGCTTGTTCCAATAGGCGATTGGATTGGCTATCAACGATTGAAGGGATTATCAGCGATTGGTTTTTCATGCATCAATATTAAGGTGATTTTAACTAACTCACTATCAGAACAAAGTCTCTGGAATATGCACCACAAAGCAGTGTTTCCCATCCATTGATTTATTAGTGGCGTCACGACACGTTTCAATATCAATGCTGACCGCTACATATACTATTAAATAGGAGTAAAATCAGAATTCATTGCCCGCAGCACATAGATTCTCTCAGCCCCTTCGCTTGCTTGCTTCCTCTCTCTCTCTCTCACAAACAGAAACGGAGCCGTGTGTTTATAGAAATACAAAAGCATTCAACTAATTAGTTGCCTAGCTAATAAGTATAGCTATATTAACGTTAGAATACATTTGGGTTGTCCATGTTAGCACGCTGTACACAGCTGCTAGTCAATATTGATTGCACCCACCCGCACACTGCGCCAGAGTTACACGGTAATTCTAAAACACTGCACTGTGCATTTACATATGTTTCTTGTGGTTAATCTTAAAGCTAATAAGCCTTTTTCTTCCATGGTGAATGCCACCATGGAAGAAAAAGGCTTATTAGCTTGGCCTGCTGCAACGTAACACCAGATCGCCAATCCAGATCCGGATCTCAAGCAGTCCTGATTAGACGATCTGCATTTATTTTTCTCTGCAAAATCAAGGTTAAAGTGAAAGTAGACTAAGAGTAAAAACAGTCTCACTGTGCACTTCCAGGAACCTTATTTGTGAGGTGACCATTTGAAAAGCTTTACTATGAGAATGCAAAGTTTCCCTGTTTAGTATACCTGTCAGATATCATCAGTAAAGCAAAGGTTGGAAGAGATATATGAACTTAATCATTAGTTGATGTTTCCATGTCAGTATTTAGAAATCACTTTCACAAGAGATCAACGTTTAGATGCAACTAGTCTGGGACTGATTGATTGACTAATCTGATTGATGGACTTTTTGTGATGAAACATAGAGTAGTAGTAGTAATTCATTGTGTGGATTCTTATAGTTACATGGTTCCAGTTTTATGTTTCATATGTTATTCTTTTCTGCTGTCTTTTCTTTCTACTAGGAAATCCAGGCCACCTGGTATGAAAAGCTGCATGAGTGGGAGGATGCGCTGGTAGCATATGACAAGAAGATTGACATGAACAAAGAGGATCCAGAGCTCATCCTGGGAAGAATGCGTTGCTTAGAGGCCCTGGGAGAATGGTATGTTAGTAGTCATATCTGTTGTGAGTTCAGTAGGGCTGCAACAATTCATTCAAATCAGTGTCCTAGCCTTCAGGTCTCCTGGAGAATCCTAATGTGTTCCCAAGCCAGAATTATTTATTTATTTGGATCCCTGTTAGCCATTACCAACTTAGGTTTTTATTTTCAGCACATCTTTTAAAAACTACCAGACCTCTCCCCATAACTGCAACATTTCAATCTTCTGTCTAACATTACTCAGAGGAGTTTGATTTCCTCTACCTGGTCCATAGGCTCTTCCTATACAGACAATTTTAACCATTGCATATGTTAAGTTAAAATTTTGATCCAAATAAAAACATTATCTTTCCATCGTGTTCATCTACGATGCCAGGGGTTAGAACGCCTAGTTTTCCACCTTTCCCTGCCACCTGGGTGTACATACATCTCGTGATGCCTCTGGACACATCTTCAGTAATTCCTGGAATCAGGGCGGAATCTGGGTGTTCTGGGTCTGTCAACATCAATAACCCCTCCTCCAGGTGACCCAGCCGTGGCTAATCAGACCCCAGCTTGTGTCCAGATAGCTAACTACTAATGACTCTGTGGCTCTCCTCTATTGAGCCGCAGCCATCTTAAAATCTGTCGCATCTGTGGTACTTTAGCTCTCCTCATCCCCTCTTCCTTAATGCTCAAATGTCTGAAGGCTCTGGCTAAAGAACGGGCTGTGAATCCCCTGCATCCAACCTCCACATACAGCTTCCTTTCAAAGGCCTCTTCCAAGCTATCTTCCCATGGGACTCAGAGATAGCAGCACAGTTTGCTATGTGGACTCAGATACAAGGACAATGCTCCGTACTTGTATAGCGCCTTTCTAGTCTTTTCGACCACTCAAAGCGCTTTTACACTACATTCACCATTCACTGAGCCGAAGTGCTCAAAGAGAAACTAACATTCATACACATTCATACACTGGCCGAATAATTTGGGGTTCAGTATTTTGCCCAAGGATACTTCGACATGCAGCCTGGAGGAGCCGGGGATTGAACCGCCGACCTTCCGATTAACAGCCACAGCCATCTCTTGAGGTGGTGACCCTCTCCTCTAAGGTCTCTACTATTGAGATCAGAACTGCAAAGAGTAGGAGGGGCCACAGAATTCTGGGAAGAATTCCATGCTGATATACCCATGCTTAGAACTTCCCAGGTGGGCTTGTCCACAGATTTAAGCTAGCCATCCAACTCAGTACAGGTCAAATGGATGGATGTTGTGTCCCTCAGAGAGCTGTCAAAAATCTGTCCTCCACTTTCTCTTTCCTTAGCACCACAGATCAGATTTATTAGCTATGAAAGGCATTCGAGCCTACTCCACCAGCTTTATGAGCCCCTGCAGAATCCACAGGCAGCCTGGGACTGATTCTGTGGTGACTGTTAGAGCATCTATGAATGCCATGATAGGTGTTTGCAGTTGAGCAATTAGAGGAATTTGTTCTGGTCCTTCTGCACTCCAGTTCAGCAGACTTAAGCTTGATTTATACTCCTGCGTGGGGACTAACTGCAGCTCTGACATGTTGAACTGCACATCCAGTTCAGGGGGGTGTATTAGGATGTTGCTCTCTCCCAGCTCTTGCTCTCTGTCAGGGTTGCTGTATGTCTGCTTCAGATGCTGGTCTATGTCTTCCTGCTAGCAGGCCAGTTTCCCAGTGTACTTCCCCAGCAACTCCTTAGTGAACTTGAAAGGGGAGGGTGATAAAGGCAACACGTTTTTGTTATCTTTGTCAACTTATTCCACAGTGCAGTCATGTTAGCTGCAGGCCATTTGATCCGCCTCCTCTTAGACTTGAGTGATTAGTTTGCAACGCTTGTCTATTCATTGGGTGACTCACTTACAGTAGAGTCAGTATTTATAATGTTTGCTGACTGTATTCAGTTTACTACTGAAACTACTACAACTAGTTTTTTTCCCCCACAGACATTGGTTTCCTTTAGTTTTTAACTTTGGCTCTAATGGAGAAATATAGCATCTTTACATGCTGTGAGGTCTTCCATCTACCTCTATTTGTATTGCTCATTGTGTGTAGGCAGCCTATTCCTAATGAGTTCTTTTATTTGAACATTTGATGACTTTGCAAAAAAAAAAGAGACAACATTTCCTCAGAGTTCAACAATGTAATTTTATTGAAAAATGCTTGAACAGACATCCAGTTCCAGTAACAACCGCCCACCAAGGGCAATTTTAGGGAAAAAGAATGTCACAAGATGTTTGAAAGGAGCAAAAAATGTGGATAGTCATAGAGCTTATGACGCTAAGCAGATGTTAATTTCCTTATATAACTTGCTGTCCTTGTGCCATTGTTATATTCACTATGATTCATTTTAGAATGAAATGACTCAAAACTTTTATAAGAAATGATTCAGCTGAAGAGAGACTTCATGTTTGTGTTTGTGTGTGGATTGGTAAGGCTTTGAGATGATAACAGTTGACCGGTTCATTAGTCAAAGGAGATCAGACTTAAGAGAACACATTGCTCCCTTTTAAGGTAAAGGAATAGTCCTCTCTTGAGCTAATCCAAAACTGGTGAGAGAGATTGTTAAATGTGGAGTTAATGTTTTTGACAGTCAAACTCAAACTTTAGTTGAGTATTGAGCTTTGAAGCAACATTTAGTCTTGAATGTCCAGCTTAGCTGTGCCAATTTGGGGTATTAATGTACCCCCTATATTCTTTATCTTCTTCAATTTGTGACCACTACTAATCTTTTTCAGCTGAGTTTGTCAACCCCTCTTGACATAATAAACATAATAAATAACTGTGCTGTTTTATTTAAAATATTTGGCATGTGTACTTTTGGTCCAGGTGATTTAGCCTCTTGGTTCAGTTAAAATTGACAATATCAAGATGCTGATTACAAAGAGCTGTTTTATACGTGACATATGCTGCTGTTTGCCCCTCAAAGTCAAGCATGCAGCTATTTTGGCATGTTGTGCTCTGGGGAGGCCTGTATGTCTCATAAAGCCACTTATTAACTCTCATTTCCAGTTTTTGCTGTTGAGTTTGCTAATTCTGAAAATTATTTTGCCACACAACTTAGCTGCCAACAACCGGCAATAAGCATGAAAAGTAATCTTACCAAAATAACAGCATTTCAAGGTTGAATTTTAAGATGGCCTTTTTGTTTCAGTACATATAATAGTCTTCAGCATGTAAACACAAACTACACAGATACAAAAATAACTACAAAATACCAAGATGTCAATTCCTTGTATTCAGCACTAGTTGGATTATGTTATAGTATGATGCTAGTATGTTACTTTACATACACAGGTGTTTCTACACATTACGTCTGGTTAGGCTTCTTCTCAGGTTGAAGATGTGCAGAGATGGGCGGAGATATGCTGGGAATTACGTGATGTCACCAAAATTCATAGGCCAATAAAAATAGTAAAGCTGTAACAGACCTTTTTTTACATACATTTTTCATATGTCATACCAGAGCATGAGCACAGGTGTGATTGATTAAAAATATTCCATTTTGGTCAGCTACTTCTAGGGTCTTGGCATTGTGCATGCTAGCTCACTGGCATGGCTTACCTGAATACTTAATTTAAATGAGCCAACGTTAACAAAATTTGTGTCATCTGTGCTTTTCCTGTCATGTAAAAATGTCTGACCTATTTGTCCTGTCTAAATGGGTACAAGAAAACTAACAAGAGAGTGAGGGAGATGTCAGTCAAGCACCGTTGGCGCATGATCACGCAGACCTGAGAAAATGTATAATTGGGCACAAGTGATTACACCTGTGTGGGTGGGCCAGTGGTGTCTAGTGTAGGGCCTTGAAATGCTCCTTTTCCTGAAATGCTCCTTTTTGAAATTATAACTCGAGCTGTTCCTTCCGCTGGACTCTCTGTGTTTGTCTGCTGTAGACACTTGTTGCTTTTATGTTATACGATAGCCTAGCAGCTGGAGAAGGGCTTAACTTCACTGACCCCCATCCAAACCTGCTTCCCGTTTTCTCTGTCTGTCCCTCCCTCTTAATCCCCGATCTAAGGTCGCTTCAGCATTTTGCCTGCAAAACACATGCAGTGGGTCTGATCTCCTGCTGGACAACACTGCATCCAACACTGATTGTTGTTAATGAGGAAATACTCTTGGTTTGATGCACCTGACCCCAACGAGAACATCCATCTGTTTGCTGGGGTACAGTGATTTAAGATGTTAATCTTTAAGAACAAATGAAGACATAAATGATGGCAGATGTTATTGAAACCAAGTTTTATCTGCTTCTTATCCTTGGCCAGAAATACTTGGCTATTCTGGTAAATGATTTCTTTAGTTGTTGTTGTTGTTGTTGTGCAGGAAAAGTACATTTTGTTCTTGACGTAGTCCTGACCTTATAATAGTCCTTATATCTGTTGCAGATACTAGGAGACCAGTACAGTGTAGCATTGCTTAAGACAAGTTGTTGAAGCTGCAGTAAAGCTTTTTTTTAATCCACAAACTATCAGGCAGGAATCAGTGCTTCACTCCCTATACCAGGTGCATCTTAGAAAATCGTGGAATATCGTGGAAATTTTAATTTTTTCCCGTAGTTTAAGTCACAGAGTGAAACTTTCATATATTCTAGATTCATTACACATAAGGTGAAATATTTTGGGCCTTTTTGGGGCGGCTATGGTTTAGGAGATGGAGCGGGTTGCCCCTTAATAGAAAGATTGGTGTCCTTGGGCTAGATCCTGAACCCCGAATTGCCCTTGGTGGCTATTCCACTGGTGTATGAATGTGTGTGAATGTTAGTTTCAATTTGAGCACTTAGGCTTAATGTATGAATGTGTGTGAATGGTGAATGTGATGTAGTGTAAAAGCGCTTTGAGTGGCCTTCAGCTTGTCTGTATTGTTGGGTCTGGTGTGTCTCATTTTTCTTTTGACAATGTTGTCTATGGGGTTCAGTTCAGGCAAGTTGGCAGGGTAATCAAGCACATGGTCTGCAGATCAGTTACAAGTCACTTTGGCATTGGGAGCTAGTGCTAATTCCTGCTGGAAAATGAAACCAGCATCTCCATAAAGTCTGTCAGCAGATGGAAGCATGAAGTGCTCTAAAATATCCTGGTAGATGGCTGCATTCACTCTGGATAAACACAGTGGACCAACATCAGCACCCCAAAATCATCACTGACTTCTGACCTCAAGCAACTTAGATTCTGTTCCTCTCCACTCCTCCAGACTCTTGATTTCCAATTGAAATGCAAAATTTACTTTAATCTGAAAAGAGGACTTTGGACTACTGAGCAACGGTCCAGCTCTTTTTCTCCTTAGCCCAGGTAAGACACTTCTGACATTGTCTCTGCTTCAGGAGTGGCTTGGCACTAGGAATGATGCCACTGACTCCAGCCTCAGTCCACTCCTTGTAAAGCTCCCCCAAGTTCTTGAATCAGAATTGCTTGACAATCCTCTCAAGGCTACGGTCATCCCTGTTGCTTGTGCACCATTTCCTACCACACTTTCACCTTCTAGTCAACTTTCCATTAATCCAACTTTCCATATAATATTGATACAGCACTCTGTGTGTCTTCTGGACAACTGTCAACTACGAAGTCTTCCCTGTGATTGTGGTTGTGTACTGAAGCAGACTGAGAGATTAAAGGCTCTTCTCAGATCGGAATTTCTGTTTTATACATTCTTTATTCTAATATTTTGAGATGAATTTTTGATTTCCATGAGCTGTAAGCTGCAGTCATTAAGATTAAAACAAAAAAGGCCTGAAATATTTCACTTTATCTGTAATGAATCTAATCAAAAGTAATATATAATTTCACTTTTGTAAAAAGTTTTAATTAAATTACGGAAGAAAATGAACTTTTCCACAATATTATAATTTTCTGAGATGCATCTGGACACCTGTATCTATAGTCCAACTTCACCATGTTCTACAGAAGAATATGCAACCATTTACTGTGTATATATTCAAGATTTAGCTGTAAAATAGTAGCTGTTTTACTAGGAATGCACCAAATGTTCGCCAACCGAAATTAATCGGCCGAAAATAGCTAAAACAAAAAGCACTTTTGGTCTTCAGACCAATTACGTTGACATTTCGGCACTGTGAAAGCATTTTAAAGTGTCCAAGAAAGACACAAAAATCGCCGTTTGCAGACACTGTTCTGCTGAATTGTCTCCTAGCGCATCCACTCCATCTGTGGCTGACTTCTTAGAAAAGAACCACTTTGAGTGTTTCTGTCACTTCTCTGAGAAGGCGATTAGGCTAGCCTCACCTAAATTTGGAGTGCACACGTATTCAAGCCTTTATGGTAAATCTACTGTAACGGACCAGTGGGAGCTAACAGGCAGGTTAGTGACTTTATCCTGTCAGTTTCTCTCTTTACAAAGACAAGTGTTGCAGTATGAGAGTCCTACCTGAAGAGAGGCTGTGAAGTATTCATGCTACGTGATAGAACCACATACAACATTATTTATCAAATTGGGTCGGACTTGATGAATTTAGCGTGAGGATACACATGTGACAACGTCGAGTTTTCAAAATAAGGTGTCTATACATTATGGAAATTAGATTAATTGGATTATATTCACAGAAAGTATAAAATATATTACATGTGTCCATTAACAGTAGATGGACACATGTAGTTTACTTTACCGGACCCTCTCGGGCCTAAGACCCCCCCACCATAGTCTCTCCAGATCTTTTGACACATTTTGACTATTTAATTAATGCAATGGAAAAAAAATGTCAAAAACCTTCTTAGGTATTCGGTATGCATTCCTAATTTTTACTAAGCTCTGAGGCACCATGTGATATGCAAATTATTTTAGATGTCATTGCAGTTTCTGCCTACAGGCCATCACTCTGATGAACAGCTGACTTCTGACTCACGGTGTCAGGAGTAATTACTGTACAATTACCCAGTAACTTTGTTTCTAATCAGCCACCTGTTTACTGGTTACTACTTATCAACTTATTTATTCATCATTCTGTAATTCAGTACTGTTCATATTCTTCATATTGAATATACTGTCCACCTATCTCAAGTACATAACACCTGCACATGATACTTATTTATTCCAGCATCCTTTGCGCTGTGCTCCATCACACACGTGTATGTATGCATGTATGTGTATATCACATCCACTTCCGACATGTACATAACAATAATGATGATAATCATTTACTCCTGCATCCTTTACTCTGCTCACTGCACTATTGTTTCGATCTGTCTTTATTGCTCTTGTTTTGGTTTATAGGGTGTGTATATATGTGTTCTGTGTACTGTAGTCCGTGTCTGATTTTATTATTGAATGAGTAAGCACATCGTGAGCAATGAACGATCCAGAGTCAAATTCCTCGTATGTGTACACATACCTGGCTAATAAAGCTCATTCTGATTCTGACAGTGATTCTAGGTTGTTGAGAATCCTTTTTTGCAACCCTTGATGGAGTACTCTAGTTTGTCAGGAGTGGTAGACCGATACGGAATTTTCAATGGCGAATGCCAATATTTTGAGAGCAGGGAGACCAATGGTCACTATATAACGCCGGTACAGTTTGTCAGAAGTGACATCATTCAGCTGCATTATTTTTTTACAGTATAGCAATATATATTTACCGCTGGCCAGCAGGGATGTCACGAAAATTTAGTAGTTTTCACCAATACCAGGGAAATTCCACGATTCTCGATGCCAAATATACCATTGTACAAAAACAAAACAATAAATCCCATGTACTTACAATACACTCTTTAATATATATAAAACATAAACATAACATATATAAACAAAAACAAGAAAGAGTACTGTCAAGCTACCAAAGTATCAGTTCTTATGACATCCCTACTAGTCAGTCATGATTTTAGATTAGATGTGCTGTAATTTAGGATAATATTTTGGCATTGTGAATGCGGGTATCCGCCGACTATCTCAAAATGCCAGATATCAGCAAACCGATTAATCAGTCTATCACTACTTGTTAGCAGTTCAAGCAGACATACTCCAGTATATAGTAATACTCCGCAAATGATTACTTGTTCAACTAGGCAACCTGATGATCACTGAGATCATTTCTTGATTAACTTATGTAATCACTGTGAACATGGGATTGAACAAGTCTGGATTTGCTTTTTTCACCATCACAACCTGTGGTTAATCTTTTCTAGGGGCCAGCTGCACCAGCAGTGCTGTGAGGAATGGACACTGGTGAGCGAGGAAACCCAGGCCAAAATGGCTCGTATGGCTGCTGCTGCTGCCTGGGGTCTAGGTAACCATTTAAATATCTCATAGAAGATATGAATTGACAATGAAACATATTTGGAAGAAAAGGTGAACATTAAACAATATTGTTGCAGTCTTAGCAGTTTTTTAGAGAAGACTTGTGCATGGAGCATGTAGGCCATCCGCTGTCTGACTCAGTGCAACAATGCAATCAAACCGAGTAGCAATGAAAGCAGTAACAGCTCTTTCCAAGTCTCCCTCATAACCAGATTAGAATGGTATCCAGTCATAACACTGACATAACGTGCAATGATGGAGAAAAGTAATGGTCTGGTAATGGTAAAGTTTGTGGTGTGTGGCTTTGACTTTCTAAATTCAAACCCTGAGACGATAGCCAACCAACAGGCCCGTCTGTCTGAAGACTGAGACCATCTTTTATTGTTGCCATTGGGAAGCAAAATGTGATTGCAGTCAAAACAGCAGTGATGGGCTGTTTTAATCTGCTTCAGTCTAGCTAAGTTGCATCTCAAGACATCCAATAATTGGACATTTTGGTCATTATTAAAAACCTCCTGCTTAAGCCTGTTTTAGCACTTTTTCTTAACTTTGTTGTTTCTGTAGGGCACTGGGACAGTATGGAGGAGTACACCTGTATGATCCCAAGAGACACGCACGATGGTGCTTTTTATAGAGCAGTGCTAGCCCTGCATCAGGATCTCTTCTCATTGGCCCAGCAGGTGAATTGCATCATCACTCTCAAATACACGCAATGGATAAAATTTCATGCTATGAAAATAAACGCTGTAAAACACATAAAAAAATGACTTTACGGCTATTCGAGACAAGATTGAATTCCCCCATCAGCTCAGGCTTTTCATTAAAAGGAATAATATTTTACGTTGTGGTTCTTCCCGTGTGTGGAAATGTTATGTCACTCTTGAAATAAAAAAAATCAATATGGCATTCAGCCTCAAACGAATGCCAAGTTATTATACTCGCCCTGTCTGCCTGTCAACAAGGTCTAGTGGAGGTCATGGGGGTGTTTTCCTCATTTGATGAAGGTTGGAATATTAGATGAGCTCATGGTCCCTGGAAATGGATTTTTTCAATCTAGATGCCAGCACATCTAATGAACACAAGCTCCAGCACTGACACCAGTAAACACCTGGTCCTCCAATTTCTCTGGACTGGTCCTCCTTGTCCCCTTTTCACCTCAAAGTCCTGGAGACCTGCTCTCTGCGGCCCCTCATCCCCCCACAGCCACCCGCCCTCCTTAAATTTGGAGATTAGATCCAGGTGTGGCCTATAGGATTCTACATCGGCTGAAAAGGCAAAGCAGGAATGAGGCCACTCACAATGAATGAAGAGGAATGAAAAGCAGATGGATCTGCAGTGAAAGCTTAAATGTCAACATGAGCTCAAGCTTGTCTTCCGGATGTGGTTGGTAATCCTCGCACTTAAATCCTTTTGATACTATAGAGCTGTTCCTTTCCTCCCTCTATACCTCCAACAGCCAGACATGTGCTCCAGGAGTCTCGGCGTGCGTATTTGGCTACGTTCAGACTGCAGGCTTTAATGCTCAATTCTGGGGTTTTTTTCCCCAGATCCGATTTTTTTGTTTGAATGTTTACATTATTGCTTAAATGTGGCCCATATCAGACTCCCAGTGTTAACTGTCCACGACCTGAAAGTGACCCGCATGTGCAGAGGAATAACACGATGTCACACGCAGCAGCACGCTGTCGTACAGAAGTAAACTGAGCCACAGAGGTTAGCTCCAGTTAGCTCCTACTTGCTAACCCTCCCAATTTTCACAGCCCGGGAGACTCCTGTATTTCATTGTCCTCTCACGGGTCACATTTCTCCCAAATTATGATAAGTGTTCACAACTTTCTGTCCTTTTCATAATGGTTTCTGGCGCTGTATTGCAACTGCCCAGCTCACTAACGTTACACTCGCTCTCTCTCTCCCCCTCTCTCCCCACTGTGTCTGCACGGACAAGTAGCATGCACATTTGACAAAACTCAGAAGAGAGCTTGCGGTCCGGTGGATTTCAGGTGGAAGAAAGGGAATTTGTGAGCAGATGATGGCAAGGTAGATAAGAAGGACCGCCTGTTGTTTAATTATGACTTTTGTGGAGCTTTTTCGTTCACTACGGCTACGTCTACAGCAGAACAGGTGCTCTAGCGTGACGTCAAAGGCGTATCAATTCCAATCTGAGTGTCCAGACTGAGGTCGCATTTAAAAAGATCCTATCTGTATCGGATTTGGACAAAATATGAAAGTGGCCCAAATCCGAACTGGAAAAGATAAGATTCCATGTGACTTGGCCTGTTCACACTGTTATAAAAAGATCAGATCTGAGTCACTTGAGCAAAAAAATTGGATTTGGGTCACTTTGGCCTGCAGTCTGAACGTAGCTTTAGTGAAAGGTTTCAGATTACTTGGCTTTTTCAAGTGTTTGGTCTGTTCCTGCGATGATGTATCGACATAGCAGTTGTGCTCCTCACTACAGCAGTCTGCTGTGCCAAGATTCATCATATATCCAGTCCTCCAGTGTGCGTTTGATATATAAATTCTATCATGGTTTTTACAAACCAGACCCCTCCTTTTGATGTCCCGGTCATGTTCGCTCTTTGTTTGCTCTAGTGGTAGATTTGGCCCTAACCATTCACATGGAGGCCTTCATACCACACTGTAATGATAAAGTGATGTCACTGGACATAAACCTATGTAAGTGCAACTATTATCTAGGAAAATGGATTGGGTCACGGTTTGTTTATGCTCTCAAAAACCAGACACTGCATTTATCAGGAGTCGTCTGGACTACACATTTCCATTGAGGCCCCAGCGCAGTAATTCAGGAGTAAACAGGACCAGAACTGAGTGGAGGCTGTAAAGAAAGAGCCTTATTGTCACTTCATCTCAGCCACCCTCCCATACCCCTCTTCTTGTTGTGTATGCCTAAAGACAAGTTTAAGCACACCAGTCCTCCTTTCCTTCCTCACAAAAAAATAATTGGTGGTAGGCAGTCTGAAACAGCTGTGTGTCCTGGCCTCAGAACTTCCTCAGTGATCCTCCCTCATTTTACCTCACCGCTAATAACAGTTCCCAAAAACATTGGCTTTTGAAGCGCAAGAAATCAGCATGCTTTCAGCCACGCTACTTTTGTCCTTGTTTATCCCTTTTTTTCTGCTCTGGATCAGGTCTTTAACTTTAGTTACTGTTACTCCAGCCCTCAAGGTTCTCAATGGTGATGCAATGTCTGCAATACGTTGAATCTGGAGAAGTGACAATAGTGAAGTGACGTTCTTTACACAAAATGTCAAGGCCATCTTCACGTCACATCATCATGTAAACAATAACTAGCACAGAACGGGCTTTCCTCCATCTTGACCATTCTGCCTTTCACTTCCTGACTCTTTCTGAATTTTGAGCATCATCAAAATCATGTGACTGCAAACAACTTATTGGAGCGCCACATTTTGTCTAGCTTTACTCTAAAACAATTCATCTTTACGTCGTAATAACATACATGTGTACCTGTTTAGCCAATACATCTACAGTAATCCTTCATAAATCAGTTCAACAATGTACACTATATGGACAAAGTACTGAGACACCTATACATTACTTTTTTCTACTCTTCTGGTAAGGCTTTCTACAAGATTTTGGAGTGTGTCTCTGGGAATCGTTGCCCATTCATCCAGAAGAGCATTTCTGAGGTCAGACATTGATGTTGGATGAGAGGGCCTGGCTCGCAATCTCTGGTCTAGTTCATCCCAAAGGTGTTTGATAGGGTCAGGGCTCTGTGTGGGCCAAAATGGGAAAACCATTTCTTTATGGAGCTGGCTTTGTGCAAGGGGGGCTTTTCCATATTATAACAGGAAAAGGCCAAACACAAACCGTTGGAAGAACATTTGTCTAAAATTGGATGCTGTAGCATTAAGATTTCCCTTAACAAAGACCACGGAATGAAAAAACAGCCCCTACCAAAGGTTTTAGGACAGGGTTGTCCACATACTTTTTTATATAGTGTATATTTACTACAATCATACATACACTATATTGCCAAAAGCTTTAGGACACCCCATGTGTTCCAATCACTTCCACAGCCGCAGGTGTATAAAATCAAGCACCTAGGTATGCAGACTGCTTCTACAGACATTTGTGAAAGAAAGGGTCGCTCTCAGGAGCTCAGTGAATTAAAGCGTGTGTTTGTGATAGTTTGCCACCTGTGCAATAAGTCCATTTGTGAAATTTCCTTTCTGCTAAATATTCCTGTTAGTGGTGTTATAACAAAGTGGAAGCGATTGGGAACAACAGAAACACAGCCATGGAGTGGTAGGCCACATAAAATCACAGCGGGGTCAGCTCATGCTGAGGCACAGTGCACAGAAGTCGCCAACTTTCTGCAGAGTCAACAGCTACAGACCTCTAAATGTCGTGTGGCCTTCGGAGTAGCTCAAGAACAGCGCGTAGAGAGCTTCATGGAAATGGTTTCCATGGCCGAGCAGTTGCATCCAAACCTTACATCACCAACTGCAATGCAAAGCGTCGACTGCGGCGGTGTAAAGCTTGTAGCCGCTGGACACTAGAGCAGTGGAGACGTGTTCTCTGGAGTGACGAATCCCGCTTCTCTGTCTGGCTATCCAATGGACGAGTCTGGGTTTGGCGGTTGCCAGGAGAACGGTACTGGCCCGACTGTATTGAGCCAAGTTTAGAGTTTGGTGGAGGGGGATTATGGTGTGGGGTTGGCCCCTTACTTCCAGTGAAAGGAACGGTTAATGCTTCAGCATACCAAGACATTTTGGACAATTTCATGCTTCTAACTTTGTGGAAACAAGTTTGGGGATGGGCCCTTCCTGTTCCAACATGACCGCATACGAGTGCACAAAGCAAGGGCCATAAAGACACGAATGAGCGAGTCTGGTGTGGAGAACTTGACTGTCCTGCACAGAGTCCTGAGTCCGATAGAACACCTTTAGGATTAGAGCAGAGACTGCGAGCCAGGCCTTCTCGTCCAACATCTGTGCTTGACCTCACAAATGCACTTCTAGAAGAATGGACAAACATTCCCATGAACACACTCCTAAACCTTGTGGACAAGCATGAAGGCTTTGTGTTGGTGAGCTTTTTAGAGGTGTTGGCTTTAGATGCTTATTGACTATATCTTAGAATATGGATATTAAATTCCAGGAAGATGTTTAACTTTTTCAAAAAGACCAATGAAAGAAACCCCCTCATAGCAGTTTGAGTTTATGTGACTTAATGAAAGAGATACATTTAGTCTTAGAAGCTAGTGGAACAGCAGCAAGCCCGAAAGTGAAATAAAGATCATATTTCTTAATACAGTACCAACTGACAAAAGAGACAAAAACACAGAGGGTGAAGAACAGGGTAATAGTCAGGTCATTATAGGGTAGAGAAAGTGGTTTTTGAAGGGGCGTTTTGACTTACAGGGGCAGTTGGCGCCCTCTGGAGTGCTGGACGGTGTCTTGCCATCAGGGCAGCAGCCGAACTCTGTGTTGTCACAGGATGACCGGTCCTCAGCTGTGGGTACAGTGGTACTTGATACCGTGGGACCTGGAGGTGATACACAGGGGTTCATAATAATTCACGAAGTTTCAAGAAAATTCAGAAATTCAGGCTAGCTTATCTAAAAGACCCATAGTAAAGCTATTTTTCTTTAAGCGAGTAATTTTTCTAAGATCAAAACCTACAAAAGATTTTTCTCAACTTGCTCTTGCTTCTGCAGATGGTTGCGTTTTTACAGTCCGCTGACCTGTGACTGGTTGCTAATAGAGGCATTTGTCAGGAGTGATTGTATGACATTTTCATGGGAATTTTACACCTGGAACTCATTTTGTCAGGCAGAGAACACATAATAGAGACTGTTGCCAGTCATGTCACATACAGAACACTTTAAATGATAAGGGGATGTGATAACGTCTCACTGCTGATTGGCTGACAGTTACCTTCAAGGCTTCCCAGGAGAAAAAAAAAACCATACAGTCGTGTTTGCGTTACGGTCACTATATATCTGGCTATCTAGGGACATAAAAGACATAAAAGTGGATGGGCTTTCTCTCTCTGATGAATGAGAGTGTGTAACAGCAGTGAAGCTCTGTCCTCCCTAATGATGGTGTTGGTGGAGAGGGTGTCTTGGTCGAAGAGGCGCAGTTTATGGCCGCAAAGAGATTAGAAATAATCGTGCAAGCAAACAGCTATCAGCTAAACAAGTCGTAAAGACGTCAGAGGGAAGGGTCGTTCTGCTCAAGGACTCACGGCCAAAGGAGAAGGAGAGGAGGGAGGTGGAGTGGGAGAAGGGGAAGAAGCTGGGGTTTATAGGGCATCTGTGGGCATGTGGTCTGCAGATTTACAGATGCTGTGCTAAAGAGGAAGGCGCTGGTGGGGGAAAGAGGACAGTGCAGCAAGGGGACGCTGCATGACCCCAGTGGGAGCCATGAAAGCTGTCAAATAAATACACACACACACACACACGGCACAGATAAATGCCGATTTCAACAGAGACACAAAAACACGTTCGAATGCACATCTCTGACCTGCTCACATTTATACACTCAAACCATGATATGTGCACTTGGAATTAGACACACTCAGTGACATAAGCCATGGCGAGATAAGACTAACACACACACACACACACACACACACAAAACAAAGACGTACAACACACACGGACATTGAAATTATGAACACAGATCAGTGCTGATTTTAATATCCACGTTGAAATCTGCACTGTACCATCTTCTAATCTGCTCACACGTTCAGATTGATGTGTGCACGGGTGCTTCAGCAAGCACACACAATGTAAAAAACATCCAGGCATGCTTGGGTACACATTAATTCACACACATATACACACACATAAATACACACAGCTGCAAGACACAAGGTCTCCTTGGCAGACAGGCTACATGCTCCTCGCGTCACCGAGCACTCTGGTCAGCCTCTGACAAGAGAATAAATCTAAGACTCAGGGAGGAGGAGCGAGAGGGGAGGAAGAGGAAGAGCTGAGGAAGAGCACATTGGGCCACGCTGTGCCATCAATCCTGTCCCGTTACTGCAAGCTGTCAGACGAGGTGGATGGATGGATGGAAAACAACAACAGAAAAATAAAAAAGGTCTGATTGAAAGTCTCAGTCATCCCTTGTTGTCCAAGCAGAGGCCCAGAAACCGCAGCCTGCTGTTACAGTCAGGAGGGCATGTCGAGAAAGATTTGAGACTAGTCATGTGACATGGTTCGCAGCCTCCACACAAACTTACACCTCATCCTCCCAGTCACATCAGCCTGTCAAGTCAGGCTCCAGAGATCCCCAGATGCGGGCCAACAGTTTCATCCGGCCTGCCGAGTGTATTTTACAGAGCCAGGGTTTGTTTTGCTAGCTGTCGAGAGCGAGAGCGCCGGTGGAATGGGAGAAAAGAGCATCGGTGATGTAGCAACAGTGAACCGTGCAAATACATTCCTTTATTTCTGAAATTGAGATATGCATCTTATGTAAGTGGAAACGACACTAACAGCAATCTCTTCTGGGCCTGCCTGGCTTTGACATTTGTCTCTTAAAAACAATTTGCATACAAATAAATCAGCCTCTGTTGATGTTAATGTAACTTTCAATTAACTGATGATGGTATGAATGTGTTATGATGTCAGCTAAGAAGAGACTATGAGTTTGTCCAACCCCTTCTTGAAAAAAAGGCCCCTCCCACATAACCCTCAAAGCATTATGGGTAATGAAGTGAAAGAGCAGGGATTTACCGACAGGCTCCTCTGCCCCACTGGCCTCCGTTGGGATGCCGCTACCTCCTTCCACTTCCTGCTCATCCTCTTCTTCAGTCCCGTCGTCACCGCTTGGCTCACCGCTGCCCGAGCCCTCGAAGGAAGTTGCAGCGGCAGACGGGGCAGGGCTGCTGCGAGAGGAGGAGGTGGTGGCAGCGGTGGACTGCGGCTGGGTGTGGATGGGGTGGCGGTGGTTTGCTCGTGCGCGGTTGTGGGTGAGGGTGGTAAAGGGGGTGGTGGCTGTGGGCTGCTCAGTGGTCTCGCTTTCGGCCGTCCTCGGAGGCGGGATGGCCCACACGTTGTTGGGGTGGAAGGGGGCAGGGGTGGTGATGGAGGGGTTGGGGGTGGGTCGGTCTGCCGGCTCAGAGATGATTTCTGGTGGGGGGAAGGGGAGGAAGCAAGGAATGGATGAATGATTGAGCAAAGATGAAAATGTTTGATTTTGCTTCCCCTAACTTCATTACAACCTCAAAAATCACAGCAAAGGAATTAAAAACATCATTTGTCAATAAATCATAACAAAGCCACTTAATAATTATTACAACCTACTGTTGACAATAACTTTTTACCTCTGCATTTACTGAATGATGATGTGCTTTTTAATCTTCTAACCCCTCTCCCTGATGCTCAACAATGTCATTATGAAATTCCATTAAAAATCAATATATATACACAAGTGCACGCGCACACACACACACACACACACACACACTTGCTGGCTCCTATTTGTAAAAGCAACCTCTGATTAAAAACCCTGCAATGGATGAAATGTCAGGAATCTTTATATGACAAACCTTAAGTAATGAAAGTGCATCCATATGCAGAATGAATATGGAATATGCCAACAGATGACATACAGCTTTCGGAGTTATATGTGTGTTTCGCCTGCGGATGAGTTATGTTGCCCAGGCAGAGTTAAACTGCTCCAGTTGGTGTCAATACATTGCGCATGGTGTGTTTGTGCTTGTGTGTGTACATATATGGCATGCGTTTGTGTGCACAATATGCATGTTCGTGTGTTGTGTGCATGCTTTGCCAATGCCTATGAATTATATATCCATATTCAAATGCTGCCCTCCAGTAGCAAAGCTTTAATCACCAACAGCCAGTGCCTCCGGTGATGAATGATTGATAGAAATGGGGCAAAAAAAGCTTGCTTTTACTCTGGCTTCAAAGACGGCAGACTGCAGCTTGCAGAAAGCATGAGCATCCGTCAACGCCACCACAAACACACTGCTGTCAACAGAAGCACACAAACGTGGACACACACACGGCAAGGAATCACTCCAAATGAGGGAGCGAGAAGAGGCTCTCTGCAGACAGACCATCATTACCAATGCAAAAAGCTCTGGTGCAAAAGGACAAACTGTCTGCGATAAAAGAACGATAAATAGGACAAAAACTCCTGAGGGGGAGAAGTGAGTTGGCAGGGAGATGCTACGTAAGTGAGCACTTCAGATTTAGCCGAGGCAAGCAGGCGTGACAATACTGTCGTTCTTTCTTTACTTCTTTACGCCCCAAGAGTATAGATGTATGTTAGTGTGTGGGTGACAGGAACGGGGGAAAAAAACCAAGATTTGCGCCTCATTAGGATTCGCCTAACATTATGTGTAGGACTTAATTACACTGCTATAATCGCCTATTTGATCGGCAATTATTCACTGAGGTGTGAAATGTGGTACCTACTGAGATGGCAAAATTCCTGGGAGAAACACAGGGTGTCAGCTTAAAGCACGGCAGATATTTGTATAGAGAGAGATTTGGAGTGGAGTGCATAGAGCGGTGATGCTATCACCAAGAATGGTGGCATGCATTGCCTTTCCTCTTGGCTACACCTGTCAGTCAGGTGCCAAGCTTAGCGTCAGGCGGCTTGCTCCCTGGAAAGTGCTTAAAGTGTATTTGGGTGTGTGTGCATATCTCAAGCAGCGAGTTCCATGACATAGGATAAGGAAAGAAAAGAACACATCTGACAGAGGAAAGAAGGACTGACAGCGCAGTCTGTTCAGCTGATGCTTCTCTTAATCAGGTTTAACAGTCCATTTGCCTTTTTTTCCCTTTTTCCTCTCAGTGGAGCAATGGACACTTATGTCACAGGATGGAGAGGGGGAAAAAAAAAATCATTGTCGTCTTGGCTTGTCTCAGCCGAGTAGTTATTGCTGAAAGGTGGTTATTAAGATTGTTTGTGGTGTCACCCGCACTCAGTGAGGAGGAGGGATCTGGATGAAGAAGACCGGAGTGGAAAGACAAGGGAACCGCAGAGCCAAGAAGGAGAAAATGATGGAGAAAAGAAAGAACAGGTTAACAAAGCTAGCTGTGGGAGTGTATGGCAAAGCAAACAGTGGGAACAAAACGACGGATTAAATAATGAGCAAAAATCGTAGGACATGGAGCAGAGACAGTGAAGGCAACAGAACCCTAACACGCAGGCGGAGGGCTGCTGAAGCCATATGCTGGCGTTCGTTGCCAATTTGCTGCAAACCTACAGGTGATAACACCATATGGGAGAGGCAGGTCATTGCCAACTTGGTGACCATTTTCCCCTGCTCATGGGTCCAAATGCCCTCCCTCTGCTGTTGGTACAGTAGCTCTTACATTTTTTGCTGGTTTTCTCTGATATTGCTTCAACCCAGAAAACCTCCTCTCTATACTGTGGCTGCACTGTCTTTCAGCTCTGAGACTCCACAGAGAGCTGGTAATATCACAGTTAGCTGCAAGTTCTCTGTCACGGCATTATTGTGAATTTTTACTTAGCTTGCCCATTAGTGGCAGAGTGTGGAGCAGTACTCACATTCTGATGTATAATAGAAAGTTGCGACAGATCAATGATGTTAAAAAAGATCAATATTCACTCATTTATATAAGCCCTTGGCATTTCTCTCTTGTCAAACCACATGGCAGCTTGGTGAGCATTAGCATGCCGCAGTGCTTAGGCCAGGAGTCTGGAAACATTGCATGTAAACAGTGGGAGGGAGGGCATCGTGGTGAGGGGTGGAGGCAGAGCAAATGCTAATTCGCACCCAGCCACACGTGAAATGAGCTCGAGATCTAACCCCCGAGCCAACAGCAGCAGCGGAGCAGCTACCCGCGGTGCGACCACATCCGGGAGAAGAAATTAAAGATCCTCCATGGCTGTTGGGGGGCCCGAGCGCTCGGCTGTCTGTTCCTCCCCTGAGGGTTCGATAGAGAAAGTGTCCGCTGCGAGGCGTCTTCTTGCCTTGTGTGTGCAGCAATGCTAGGTGAGGATTTACACATAACCCACATCTCTATTGCCAGGCAACAGAGGAATGTGAAACCAGACTGCTTTTTGGCTCCTTTAGCTGGTTACCCACGGCACTGAATTTGTAAGTACCAGATGTTCAGGGACTTATCAAAGCCTTGTCGATTTCTTGCTGAGCATATTTGGATTCTTTGTCTGTGTACCTGTAACTGCAATTCAGCACAGATCAGCCTTGCCTCCTATGGATATGACCTAGTTTGGATCTGACAGAGTGCTCAAGGGAGATGTATGAAGAGGACTTTGCTTTTTTGGTGACACAGTATTAGGTCACCTGATATGTGCCCAGTGAGCAATGAGGTGAATGAACATTTTTCCACCTTAAAATGCTAGACACCTGGCAGTGGCTCATGGCCAGAACCACACAGCTGGCACTCCTCTTCCCAACTGTGTTTGCCGGCGGCGTGTCTAGAACCCTGTTGTGACGCAAGCTGGCAGTTAGTGCGACAACTTCACTGTACATGAAGTCCACGGCCTTGGCGCGTGTCCCAGGACCTATTACATTGATGGAAACAATGTCCATCAGCATCTGGACCAAGGGCCAAGAGCTGTACCTTTTACTCAGAACACATTTACTCTACATCCTCCATCATTCTGAAACACTGTTGTGTTCCTGGCAGCATAAAGCTGTGAAGAGACTGACGCATTTCCCACCAGGAGGGTTTGAAGATGAAGCCAAATCCCAAAAGAGGAGCAAGAAAGCAGAAAGGAAGTGTCATTGCTATCTTGTGGGATTGCAAGGTTCAGACTCCAGTCAAACTACAGAGCCCTTGCTTTTGAAATGCTACAATATTTAACTGTTCTCCAGTGGTGAACACTATTTTGCTCTCACCTGGCAGTTCGGGGGAGGGGCACCTACTTTACTGTACTCTAATATTAAATATCTAAATATTGTCTGTCTAAATATTGACAATCATAATCATGGAGCTTGAGAATGTTCCTTATTACAAAAATGAAAAGCAGAATTCTCTACTTGAACTTGAATAATGATGACTCCTTACATGTGACGTTGATCTTATCCACGTATCAGAGTATTTTCTTTAAAATAAAATAATGTGTGATTACTAGCACTGCTAGCACATGCAGGTACTTTCTTGTAGACACAAAAATTTAAGCTAAATTTGCATACACGTTTCAGTGACTTTACTTTCTGAGACAGAGAAACAGCAGGAGGGGGCTCATTTGAGGGCCACAGCACTGCTCATTATCTTTTGATCGGGGCCTGACAACTGTTGGCCATCCATGCGACGCGTGATGCATGGAGGCTTCGGCAGGGCTCACCTGTGCACTGTCCGGAGTGTTTCACTGTGATGTCCTTGTCCTGCCTACAGGCTATGGTCCTCAGCTGGCACTGGTCGGCATAGGTCACCCCATCTGAGCCACACACCTGCTCCACAGTGACAGAGATGGAGAGAGGGGAAATGGGAACACATGTTAACTCCCTGTAGGCAACCTGAAGTCTTCCTGTTTATACCGTGTTGCAAACTTGTAGATCAAACTAACTAAGTGCAGACAGACTGAAAGACCCACCTTGGTTTTATTTTTCTCATCACAGTCCGGTGGAGGGCACTCGCAGTGAGCTTGGCTGTTCACCTTGATGCAAGAAGCTCCAAAACTGCACACTAACTCTTCACATGAAGTTGGGGCCTCGGGACCTGTGGAAGTAAGGGTTTTGTGTTGTTACACATTCTGTACAGTCCCACTGGAATATAGCTGCTTCATGAATTCTGATTGTGACAGTGTGAAAATGTGGAGCAAAATGAAAAGCTACAATCTGCATGCATATTTAATGTTTTTTGCGTTTGCTTTCTTTTATTGAGTAAGCAGACATTCCCCTTGCACGGGGCCACAATCTCTGACACACCTCACCCCACTCTGGTTGATTTTAAAATGTGTGTAGCAGGCAGTGCTGGGCAGGTTACTTAAATTGTAATATATTACTAGTTATTTATTACTCAAAACGTACTTAAAAAAGTAATATTATTACTATCTTTTTGACCACTCAAAGTGCTTTTACACTACATCTGCATTCACCATTCACACACTGAGCCTAAGTGCTCAAACAGAAACTAACATTGACACACATTTATACACTGGCGGAACAGCCGCCAGGTGTAATTCGGGGTTCAGTATCTTGCCCAAGGACACTTTGACATTTATTGTGATAATTATTAATATCAAATTATATGAAATCTATTATCATGCTAACATTTTTTGCCATATTGCTCGGCCCTACCTAAAATTAAGAAACATTACGCAGTAGACAAACGCAAGACATCCTTTTAAGACATTCCTTTTGTAACTAGTTACATTACTCGTTAAGTTACTATATGCTGCAGGAATATATGCTCCTCAATCAAATATGATTTTAAATACGCCTAGTAAAAAATAGAAAATCAATATGTGGCGTCAGCGTTGATAAATAATTATAGGCTAATTATGGGAAACACTGCTTTCACTACCACCCCCTTTCACCCCAAACAAAGCAGTCTCTCTGACTTTTTAACTAATATCATATCCATAACAACAGCAAGGAGTATGGTTTTTACAAAGCATATAGCCTAACGTTTCCTAACACCACCGGCTGAAATTAAAAAATAAAGCAAGTAAATCCCGACTTTTAAACAGCAGTTTTACTGCACATGTAGCCTGAGAGCAGTATTCAGTAGGTACAAAATGTTACGTTAACGCCACTCTCTCCCTACGAGTCCAAGCATCAGTGACAGCAGCTGTTGGCTGCTGAATCAGAGAATTGTTTGCGGTTGAAAGCTTTTTGCTGGTCGCTCAGAGTTTACACAAGACGACAATGTTCTTTGCATCTTAGACTGTGACACAATAATGGCAGTAACTACTTTCAGCAGTTTTTGGCTATCAGTGGACATCAACAACAAAGTCTGGTGCCGCTGAGCTGCTGCACAGTCGCGCTTTCACGTCAAGGAGGGTGCACTCAGTAACGCAGTAACACAGCGTTACTTGGAACTGGATTAGTAATTAGTTACACAACTAGTTACTGGGAAAAGTAATATTACTACTGCCCAACACTGGTAGCAGGGGACAGGCTGAATGACAGTGTTTCGTGGCTCTACGTTTTTCTCCTCTAAGTGAGTGACCTGTTTTTAGTCTTACAACCAATCATAAACTCGTCTAGTTCACACAGTGTGAATCATAATTTCAGAGACAACAGCATTTTCCCTAACAGCCTTATTGTGGTAAACAAAAAAGAAAGAGCGGTGTAAAGGTATACACTCAGGATATTTGGCTCTGCCTCTTTTTTCACAGATCTCTGGAAGCTCTCCAAAGGAGCGTTTGAAGCCTTGAAGTTGCCGCAGCAGGAGCTGCAGCCGGGGAGCCCACCATCCACCTGACAGGCTGGAAGTGTGGGGTCTTTGCATTGTTGCCGCACCACACTTGGAGTACCCCCCACCCCTTGGCTCCGGCTTTCATGAGCTACCAGTTCTCACTACCATGTCTTTTCATCTGGCAGGGTGTGCGGCGGAGTGCCCCACCACAGTGCCAGGACTGCTGGCTTCATTAAGCATTTGACTTCCAGTCGATATCTGATGGTGCATCTTAATCAAGGAGCTGCAGGCCCCCACAGCAGGAACTAACCTTTCCTTCAACCAGCTTTTTAGCTTGTGCAATCACTAGGGATATTTTCGAGGGAATCAATAGTCCTTATGCATAAGTATAAACATGCACGTACACGCATTGTGAATCTTTCAAATGGAGTATGATGTGGAGAAAATAATATATCAGTGGGCAATGTGTCATGCACGTCATTTGTACACTCTAGTATTTTCCTAATCACTAACGATTAACTGCTAAAAGCAGACAGAGAAAGAACTTGCCACAACAAGGCAGATCCATGGGTCAGATGACAAACAGAAAAACACTTTAGAATGATAGAGAGAAGCTGGGACAAAACAGAAAAAGTGTGTTTATCTGGTTTATTAATGCTCCACCAGTTGCCTGGGTACTCGCTCTTAGTACCTTTGTCACAGCCATTCATGCCCATCTTGCTTCCATCTGGACACATGTTGCACTTCATGCCCTTCACTCCGGTCTTGCAGGAACACAGACCCGACATCTGCTCGCAGTCATCTCGGACAGAGCCCGTGGCGTTGCATTTACACGCTACCATGGAGAAGAAGAGGAAAAAAGGAGAAAAGATTGATAAGGAAAGTAGTGTCAATTAGGGACAATGACAGGAATAGGGAAAGACTCGGTTTCTATAATGTGTTTGAGGCCCCCTTAGCCTCTTCACTTCAGATACATCTATGTCTTGCAGTCAAGGGTTGGGAATAGTTCACAGAGCTTTAGGGGCCACAGAGGGTAGAATGGGAGGAGGGGAAGGATGAGTATGTAATAGAAACCCTAGAAACAGCCCGAGGGAGGAACATCAACCCAATCGTGTTCCTAGAATCAATGATGTGTGTTTTTTCTCCTTTCCTGCTGAACCTGGTATTGGTGTGCAGTGTGCTGTCTGCTTGCTGTGGGTGGACCTTGTTAAGGTCAGGCCACGGGTGAGGCACCTGCAGGCTTCCTGCTGTTGACTGAAAATGCTCTGTGGCTTTGGGAGCGTATGTCCTATGATACATCAGCAGCAGGAAACGAGCTGGTCACCATATTGCATTACACCAAGACAAACAAGGGGTCCTGACCCTGTTCTCCACATGAATACAAATGAAAACCGTTCATTCAATACAGTTTTGACAGGACTAAAGGACACAGTAGAATTTCCGTTGACAAAATCTGCCATCAAGTCATTTCAGAATCAGCTTTATTGCCAGGTATGTGTACACATACAAGGAATTTGACTCAGGATTGTACATTGCTCATGATGTGCTTACTCATACAAAAATACCATAACACAATAATAAAATCAGACACAAACTACAGTATAGAAAACTTGACCTTGGCCAGAGTGGACTGTATGAATAAAATTAACTTGACTATTGAGGCCACCGCAGACATTTCTTAACCAATGCTTGAAAACCAAATAAAACCACAACTCTGCATTGCTATTTGCTACTTGAGGAATGACAGAAAATATTTTTTGTAATCCTGGTGAATTCCGTCTTTGTAAAAAGACATTGTAAGGATGCCATAAGCAATTTATGGGAAGGAACAAAAACATTTGCATTTGCATTACATTTGCTCAATCAGCAGAGATAGAAAGAGGCGATTCCTTACGTGTGCAGCCGCTCATGTTCTCTGTCACAATGCCACGGAAGTTCCAGAAGCCCGGCTCGCAGCGGTCACACTTCTGTCCCCCGACACCCGGCTTACATGAGCACTGGCCGGTGGCTGGATCACATGTCCCCTTGTAGGAACCGTGGACATTACACTGACAGGTACCTAATGAGTACGGAGCAACATGGATGCCACTTTTAACTTCTACTGCTTAAGACGGAACTCCACTGCAATACATCACTGGTTTATGCTTTTCTAACTTTGAAAGACCCAATCATCACATAACTTACAACACTTGAATACTACTTGTTATGGTGGATACTCTGTATTCAAGATGTATGCTTGGCTCAAATGTTTGGTAAGCCCTATTCCACAAATAAAAAGGTAGATAAAGTGCGCTTAGATGACTTTCCCCTTTACTAAATCTCTGTATATCCTTATTTCTGAGTCTGCATTTTCTCCATCCATAATGTATCCCCTAGCTAACAGCTTGATGCAGCATTTTCTCCCTCATCTATCTATAAGATCATCAGATGAAGAGATTTTTCTGTTGAGATGGTGCAACATTATCATAATTATTCCTTGGATTAAGATGAAACATTTTTAGCTCTGCAACTTGTACTTTCTGTAAATGTACTCAAGGACAATAAGCTCCATATGCTGAAATAGCCTGATAGTATCTACAACATTTTGGGTGCACACAACAAACTCAAGACACATTGAAGGTTAATGGTCAAAGCAGGACATAGAGGAGGACTTACTGGGACATCCAGCCAGTCCAACTCCTAAGGCAGCTGTCACGTTGTCGGAGCAGCAGCCGTACACAGACAGACTGCAGTGCTGGGGTGATGTGGGCTCAGGCAGAGATGTGGCTGAAATCACTGATGAGGTAAGAACAAATGGGAGGGAAGATGGGAGATGGCACAAGGAGAGAAAGAAGAACATCAACATTTGAGTGATTGCGGTGGGGAGGGTTTGGGGGGGGGGGGGGAATTAGACAACACAATCTCAAAGCAACATGTAACTTTTTGCCAACAATGAGATTGGCTTGAGGGGCAGAGGTGGAGAGGCTGGCAGCCAGCTTCAAGATAACAATTCTATTTGTTACTTTCTCCACAATGGCAAAAAATCAGGGGGAAAATGATGCTATTACCTCCAGTGAAAACAAACAATGGCGTTGCTGGTGAATGTGCGGCAGCTGACATTTACCACCTACTAGGAGGCATGTTCTCTTCATTTGTTCTTGTCTAATATTGCGAAATTGCGCTGTTGCCCTACAAATCCTTTCCCCCCCCCCCCCCCCCCCCCCTTTAAAAAAAAGAACGAAAGCAGGCTGCATAATGTGAAGGAATATGCCAAGCAGTTTTTTGCCTGCTCACAGTGTGTGGAGAGCTCCTTTGTTTAAGGATGCACCAGCCTTCAAACTAGTGTGACAGCTCTGAATAAAGAACTACATTCAACAAAATAAAAAATGTGTTCCCAAAACCTGGCCCTTCTCCAGAAATTGGAAGAGAGCAACAAAACATACAGTGGGAGGAAAAGGGGTTTGTTTAATGGCCGAGGCAAAAAATATCATTGTTCAAATTCTCTTCAAGCTTTGGAGTAAAAAGTAAAGTTGTAGAGATAGAAAGCAGAAATCTTTCCCTAACTTATTCTCTGTCTCTCTTTCCCCTCCCGATCTCTTTTTCTTGTGTTGCTCATTTGGAGTTTAGAGGCTGGAGATACAGGGGCCATAAATCACACTGTTACTGGTGTGGATATGAGCCTCAGCCTAATGGTGATGACTCGGCTCGCTCTTTTTCCAGTGCTTTCCCACTCCAGAGATGGGCTTTGGACACAGTTCATTTAACTTGCCACTTTCCAGCGCTCCATTCAGCTATCTGTACTGAGCCTATTAGGACAAGGAGAACTTTTAATTTCATATGTTCTTCCACCCTTCAAGGGTTTTTCCTCCTCAGTGGCCATTGTCCGGCACAATGGAGCTCACTGTAACGTGCAATATTACCCTCCTATTTTCATGGTCTGCTGCTGTGACTGTAGCAGGTCTTTTGTGTTACTGCCTGGGCACATGTATGTGTTTGCTTGTATAGAAAAAATAAGTATTTCTTTGGATTTAAATGAAATCCCTGACCCAGATTTTAGTTTTCAGGCAGCTATAAAAGATGGTCTGAAGTGCTTTGGCAAACTTTACAAATGTGCATGCAGCAGGTGACACTCTTGACACCGTACGGCAGTGGTAAGCAATAGGTGGCCCACCGGCAATACTATCTGGCCCATGGCCAGATTGCTTTGATAGCAGAAAAAAAATATATAAATAAATGGATAGTGGCTGGTGCTGAAATAGATCTCAGTCATGATTAGAGCCCGACCAATATATCGGCCTACGCTGCTGGACAGACGTAAATGTACATTTATTAACAGTGTGGCTGTTCTAGTGAACGGTCCACATTTGTCCCTAGTTCATCACTTCTAAATATTCTCTAAAATCACGTAACGTTACAGCAGCTAACGCTGCCCGTTGCTAAATTAGCCACAAAGCTAATGCTGTGTTTATCAGTGGTGGAGCGCTAACATTAATGAGCCATTAAACTATAGTTTCTGACGTATTATAAATATATCTGCGAGCCGCCTGTCTGCAGTTATTCGGCGTGTCTGAAATGATTAAACCAGAGTGGACATAAACGTGAGCTGAACAAGAATCTAACACGGCTTCCTGTAGCTGCTCTTTGTGTGACGTTGTAGATGTGAAACTCTGTAGTCAGAGCCGTAACAGGTTTGATTGTAGTTATAACGTCAGTTAAATGAAATCTCAAAGTTGCAGGTCCTCGTTGTAGACATTCCTGTAGTATTAGATGCGTTCAACAGCAGCTCACTGTATCATAGACGGCCTGATTTAGACATGATGAGAAATGGTTTCTCGTAGCTTTGGTAAGAAAAGTGCTGGTAAAGGGATGAACTGGATGTGAATATGCTACATTGAAATTATGGCAGATTTTGTGTAAAGTGAAATACACATGCTTATTCTCTCTTACTCTTTCTGTTTACAGACGGCTGAAAAAGTTGCATGTTCCAGCAACAAATATTTATTGATGTGCAATTGTTTACATGTTCACTTTTTGAGACTTTAATCTATTTTATTAACATAATCCATTTAGGAAAAGGTTTTATAGTCCACTACATATCAGCTTTCAAAATCAGCCTGTTCTAAGTGTAGTTATATAGTAAAGGGGTCTACTATCCAAATCATTCTCAAAATCTAAATATTGGCATTAATTGGCTCTTTTTCACTTTAATATTGGCATCGACATTGGCCCCCAAAAACCCATATCAGTGGGGCTCTAGTCATAACAGCAACAGTTACTCACATAACCACTTCCTCTTAAGTGACTGTGCCTACAAAATAAAAGCGCAGGAATTTTTTTTGCAGCAATGCTTCATGTTGAATTTATTGAGAGCTTTTACTTTGAAAAGTTCTGAAGAACATTCAAACAAGTCTCTGGCTTGCTTGACACGCCTTTGAAAAAACCGTCAGTAAATGTGTGATAGGATTCCCCTGAATTTGTTCAGGGAAATGAAAATAAGCGTCTGTAGGCTTATGAAAGCAGATAAAACGCCGGGACACATACACCGCAACACATGCTTTATTGTAAGCATGTTGTGCAAAAGTGTGCTTATAATCAATTTGTTTAACAAGGGAGGAAAAAAATCCATAGGATGTCGGGATCATTCATACAACTCTCCCAACGAAAGTCCCTCATACTGACTGAACTAAAAGTGCACGAGTATCCAAGGGTTTGAAATAATTTGACTATGCTCTGGCCTGCCGTTTTTTGGCCCGATGCCAGACTTATTTGCCGACCCCTGCTGTATGGTAACGTTTTTTTCAAGATCAGAACCTCTAAACAACAGTGTTGCTTTAATGCTGCTAGTGAGAGCTGGCACGTTTTGATACACTTCTGGAGTTGAGGTCAAATTAAATTTCTCTTTACATAGTTAATGTGGAGGGCAGTGAAATTCCCCAAGATCTGAGTTTCTCCATTTGCCAATAGGAGAGGAAGCACAGAGCTCTCGTATGCATAGAGGGCTCTTCAAAAAAGGATTGATTATCCATGGATGGTAGAGAAGCGTGACAGTCAGTGCCCAAGGAGGCCAGCTTAGGAGGGAGAAGAATCTGCAGGGATATGTGTGAAAACACTGGCTGCTCCCTCTTTCTCACTCTCTCTTCAACTCTCTTCATCCTCCTCTATTTTAGACCCACGGGGAATAAAACAGACTGGAATGATCACACAAAATCCCTTAAGTGCCTTCTGCACTGCTCCCCGGCCTGTGCTAGCATCAGAGCAAAAGCTCTTAATTTCACATAACCATAAAGAGGAAGAGGGCTTACCTTTGCTACTTAGCCCCTGATCTAACAACTATTTTGGCTGAAGAAATCTTTTACATGCAAAGAGAGAGTTTTTATATAAAAGTAAGTGGGGTAAAGTGGTATCCTAAGGGTTAAGAAGCAAGCTTGTGCGCCCAAGTTTAATGGTTTAAATTGTCAGAATGTCTGGGCAGGGGTAGTGAATTATTCTATTAGCGTAGTCAATACATGTGCCCGTGAGAAAGACAAACTGTACAAACTAGTCAGCCCCAGAGGACCGGTCAGTTTCCAGATATGAACAAGATGAAAACGTTAACCGTAACGTCAACCTGCCCTGAGCAAATTACACAAACATACACATCATATTTAACCTTGAACTTCTTCGCTTTGTTGCTTATGGCTACAGTGGTAACACTGTAGAGAGACAGCAGCAATGCTGTCTAAATGATATGCCCTCTACAGAATATTAATACCCCATTAATGGGTGAAATGAGTGGAGAAATGGGATGTCAATGACAATGAGTCTTGGTGAGGGTACTTCTGCACGCTGTGACATTATTTCTGATTGGTGTAATGTACCGACCTGTACAGGGTCCCTGATTCTGAATCAACAAGTGCTCTTGTTTCTCACATCTGGCCTTCTTCAGCTCACACTCATTGCTGTAGTTTTTTCCATCTGAGCCACAAACCTGAAAAAAAAAACAATCACAGAAAGTTGAGTATTACACAATGTCTAGTTTAACCCTAGGCTCTTTTATCTTGGTTTCACTTCCGATATTAACAGCCTTGTGGCATAGTCACTATTGTACGTATCTTAGTGAGACATGCCCTGTATATACCTTGGAAACTGTAGTTAAAAAACAAAAACAAAAGCTTAAGTCAAGGTCCACTTACTGGCTCATTCAGGAGCTTTCAACCACATCTCACGGTGTTTATCAGCTGATAATTTGCTCATTTGTCATGGATATGGCTGGGTTGTCATCACTTCACCTACATTTAGAACTTCAGTGATTTCACCAAAGTTATCACGGCAACCACCTGTTACCGTCCGACCAACGTTCCATACTTCGGTGGTGGGATGCCAACTCAGCCACATCCATTACGACCAAGCAAACTAACTACAGCTGAAGAAGACTGTGAGATACAGTTTAGAGCCTGGAAAACATTTTTATGTAGACCTGTAATGGCTTTTCGTTTTTGTCAAATAGCCTACGGTGTAATTTGAAAATAACTAAAACTACTCTGAAGTGTTATCAAGTGGCATGTCAATTGTACAATACAACTTACAAGGCAGTTTGTGAAAAACTATTTTTAGGCAGTTTGAAGTAGTTTTAACAGGATGTATAATCTACTCAGGGAGTGCTGTAAACTCCAACATTTATAAAAAAAATACTTATATAAGTACATTTCTGCAAATGTGTTTTTTTTTGTCTTTTATGTACCTGCCGGTTGTGATATAAGCTGGTGGCAATTGAGTTTCCCCATGGGGGATAAATAAAGTTTTTCTATTCTATTCTAATAAAAGCAGTTCCTTTGTAACCATAAATGTACAAACAACTATCAGAGACAAAGTTAGAAGTTATATGAGTGCTTTTAAATTTCTAAACTCAGTTGTGTTAATCTCTTATGAACTCTAGAAATACAGCGGGGAACAGGAGGTCGACAGCCGTATGTGTCTGATGTCTGATGATGTATGTGTTCCAATTTGACAGTTGTCACTCTGAGAATAAGGTTTTTGACACAAATTGCAATCAATTGTGTCTTTACTTTCGAGAGTGTTTACAGGCAGCCGTACCAGGTTGGTAAGCACACTTTGGCAGGTGAAGTCACAGACACAACGGTCGTCCTCTGCATCCTCATCCCACGAGCCACCAAATATGCGACAGTGTTCTTGTTCACAGCTCTCTGCCCCTGAGCCTGACGCTCCTGAGCCACAGTCTGCATTATAAACACACCATGAGTTCACAATATCACTAATAAAACATACAAACACACAAGGAGGAGGATTCCCTTTTATCAGTGCATCAGGTGGAAACAGTGTCCTACTTGTCCTTAACTCAAGTTAAGGCTACACTTACATACATGCGGAACATCACAAAGTTATGATAATTTATATTTCCCTTGCACTGGTGGTGGGGAGAGGGAACCAAAGGCGCAGCTGGTAGTAAAAGATAATGACCAACTGTAGTGAGGGTACGAGATTGACTAAATAAATTAGACACAACCTCTCTGCACCACCATCAAGGCATCCCTTTCATTTCAATTAAAGGGGGAGGGAATTATTAACGCTGGCCCCCAAGTGTGCAGAGAGAATTGGTGGCAAGGCCTGCTTTATGGGTGCCTGCTTCCTGATATGAGAATACAACTAATTGCAAAGTGTTCTGTAAAATCTAATTATCGCCTAAGACTTTAAAGAAAGTTCCTCCAGCAACTCATTTTATTTAAAAATGCATTTCTCTGGATCGAAGTAAGAGAGCTGCTGAAGCTGACTGTATGTTCCTAGTAAAAGAGGTAGACGGCCAAACAAAGTTCCATAATCACTGTCCAGGATTTGTGGGTTCATAAAACTGTTGTCATTGTTCAACTGCAAACTTTAGTAAAAGGTAAGGAATCCAAGATTTTAAAGGGATACATGAAAGGGGAACAACATATCCAGCAGGACAGTTTGGAGTTTCATTTATGAAAAACAAATCGGGGGCTGTTGCAGAGTGCAGGCAAAGAAGGGGGGAGGATCCTGCTTTTGAAGTTGAAAATTTCACCTACTATGGAACTCCTGAGGGAGATTAGGTGAATGTCTGTGAACGCCGAGAATGAAAGCAGTCAGCATGAAAGATGGAGAGAATGTCAGACAGAGAGAGAGGCACCCTGTGGGCTGGCAGAAAGTTCATTTGAAACAAATTTGTTATTCAAAAAAGGAACGCAGTCCAACTAAAAGCTCCCAGCGCAGCTGAAAGACTCAGAAAGCTTCAGGTAATCAACCTGATGCTTTCTGAGTCTTTCAGCTGCGTTGATTCTTCCTCTTCCAGTCTACTTTTAGGGATCATTCAACCCTCTGTATTGATGCACCACCTCTAATGGTGAAATCAATGTCGAAGTGATGGAAGTGTCACTTAGCATAACCCATCTTCTAAAGTAGATTATGGAGCAGCTCAAAGTGCAGGGGAGGGGCAGAGGCAGCTGAAGCCCTGGCTGTTCTTTGATATGGGTCATCAGCAATGGGATGTGACAGCTTTGAGTGGTCGATACAGTGGAGGGGCTTCACTTCATTAGCAGCGGATACAAGGGAGGAGCTGGAGCTTTCTGTAGTTTCAGAGGCCACATCACCCTCAAACATCAGGCCTTGTTAAAGACTCACTCTGTCTTCGTTTTAAACCAGCAGAACCTCCGACCCTGATCTTTTTGCTTGGACTTGTTGTTCTAGCTACTTATCAACTGTGAACCACAGTCCGAGTTAAACATAGCTTTTTGTTCTGGGCTTATGCACTGGCTAATGGCTTTCAACTGCCAGTGACATAATCACAGGCATTTGGCTTCAGCTGTTATCTGAATAAAAAGAAGTCAGCTGACTCCAGAACAGATCAGAAAGAGAAGTAATAAGAGGTGAGGCGCTGGCGATTGGCCATCTGCATCTGTGTACTGTACATCAGCTCAGCAGTAAAAGGGAAATGCTGGAGTAGCCAATTCATATTCCGCTCAGGCCCGCTTACAGAGACAAGATAAATAAATAAAAGAAGTAAGACATTAGAATAGAATAAATAAAAGTGAAGGGCGAAGGGGGGTCCTAATTAGCTGTTGCTCTTTGATGTGCCTGCCACCCGCGCTACCTATGAACCTTTCAATTAAAACATCCCCAGCTAAGATGGCTGCATCAGCTATTCTCTCTGCACTGCCCATCCGTTCCATTTTACTCAATCATGTCAGAAGCCAGAGTCTATTTAGCCAGGGAAGCTCTATTAAGAGGACAGAATTTAGAGGCGGAGTGAAGAAAGGAAATGAATAACATAATAATAATCTCCAAGAAAGAGAGAGAGGATAAAACATCACAGGTATTTGACAGTGGAAATAAGAGAAGAAGTGATGGAGGAGATGCTGTTGTCAAAGCTGTCTAGAAGAGTGTTAAATAAAACAGAGAGTGGATAGGAAAATATGTGGATATGGGTAAATAATAGAGGATAGAGCGGTGAACATGTATATGACCGACTGTTTTGCAGCCTGTTTGGTCAATCTGACTAGTCGTGTCAACGTCAGTGGCTCCAGGAGTGACCGATATAGTTATGATACCTCTGATATCCTAACCTGTGTGATTTTCAACTTGGGTGTCTATCATTAAAAAACATATCTTCCCCCAAAGATCGAAAATGACAATTGCTGAAGGATGCAGATTGATGCGGGGCACGATTTGCCTTTGTTTTTGCTACATCTATCGGTCCCCCGTATGGCCTGCTGTTGACGGATGTGACAGCGTGTTAGCCCTAATAAAGTTGCGTGAGATAGAGAGTCACGCCCGGTGGGGAGCGTCACGCCCGGTGCGGAGAAGGATGGGGTGTTTGGAGATGGCAGAAGGAGAAAATAAGTTTTTTTGCCTCAACAGAAGGTTACAAGCTCTGTGATGGATGGACCAAAAAAGATAAATCCGCTGATCTCCCTCCAATAAGCTATTTTCCCACAGAGCTACCCACTTGCCTTTTTTTCATGCCCTTTCATGTCTTTTAGAGCTATCTTGATCAGATCTGTGTGATGCGAGGAGCAGGCTGTGGACCGCACATCAATGTGTGATCCCGCACTCATAATCTTGTTTATTAAATGTCTATTCAATTAAAAAGGGCCTGGGCCCCTGTAGGTGATGCACTGCTCTCAGTTGCCACTTTGTCAGTGTCGAGAAAAGGAGCTGAGGCCATGCCTACCCAAGTATGAAATTAAACAGGTGATAAATTTCCCTGTATGGCCAACAGTGGGAACACTGTCATTTTTCATTACTGTTAAACAAAAGGAGGGAGAAAACAACTTCCATTTTTCTGCTCTGTGCGCCCCTCCCCCGTACAAGACTAATGAGGATGGTTTTTAAGTCAGGTCTACGTAAGTGAATAAATCACATGTTCACTTTCTCTCCAGGCTTATCTTAGATATGAAGTATGGAGTGGGGGGTTGTGCACAACGGTGATGTAAAGCTTTGCTGCTGTCTACAACAGAGCCAGAAAATACAGTCGTTGGTCTTATATTTTGCAACAGAGTGCTGTATTATGCAATATACCTAATTTTGCCAAAACCTACTGCCCATACATCTAGGTGGGGTCCGTATATCAACAAAAAATCCCTTTCACTATATGGTAAAGAGAAGTATACCACAGACAAACACAGTTTTTTCAACCCAGTGGAAAACAGCAACTTGGTTCTGATCATTTTACAGTCACACCATACTTCCTGTGGGGGGTCTGGGTCAGATTTGAGGGGGCTGAAAGGAAACGTCACCCCTAGGGTGAAATTTATCGATTGCAGACGATCCCATCTCCACCCCTATCTGTGTAAGCATCGGTGCCCCTTTTGTTGAGAAGCACAATTTTGATGGAGAACAGTGCAAAATGGAGAGAGACATAAGTGGGTGGGATAGGAGGGAGCAACGGGGAGTGAAAAAAGTGAAAAAGAAAAAGATTCTATTGTGTCAGCCTGATGGTTTTCTCTGAATGAAAATGAGCAAGTGATGAAAAAAGGATGATGTTCAGAGACAGAATGAGACAGAGGATAAAAAGAAAAACTAAGCCATAAGGCACCACATGCAAAGCAATGCCCTTGAGGAGATAGAAGAGAACATTTGCCTGACACCAGACAACCAACAGACAGCCGGAGCGTGTAGATGTATGTGTGTGTGGGGAAGGGTGAGTCTGAATTGGGGGCATACAGTTTCACATTTCTTCATGCTCCACATACAAAAAAGGTCACTCGTCTTAGTCAATGAAATGATGTTAAATCGACCACGAGAAGCTTTGGTGGCATGATTCGCCTCACAGGCCCAGGAGCAATACAGTAGACAATGGTAGAGAGAAGAGAAAAGAAGAAAAGAAAAGAAAGAATCACCCCTGGCTAGCTATCAAAATGGAAGAGGATTCCTCTCATCACTATTTGCTCTGTCCTCCATCTACCCCCTCTTTGCTTTTCTCCAGCCATCCCTCCTGCTGGCAGGTGTAATCTGCTCCCCTTCACACCTTGTCAGAGGATGACTATGGTCCCTGTGACGACCCAACAGCCACGGGGGAATGGCATTGCTACCGTCTGCATGACAACCAGAGGTTGGCATGTTGCTCCCTCCAGAGTTGTCACCAAGACGGGCTGAGAGAGGGACTGCGATATCCTACCCTGGTCTGTCAGTGCTGATCAAGATATGATTTGCACAGTGAATTAGATCTCATTTATTCAGAATATGGAGGATCGACAAAGCTACAGGCATAGAAATCAGCAATGCTCAATTTAAGTGCCATCGGTCACAGCAGAATTGGATAGAAGGGCTTGAAAAAATGTATCCCGTAAAATTTTCTAATAAAAGCCAGTATTCAATTGCTGTGACAGCACAAACAAAAAAGCCGGCCCCTAATAAAAGCCAAGTCAAATTACTTGCGGTTTTATGGTTCATATGTCTAAAACAAAACACGTTCTCATTCACGTATACTTTGCAGTTCTTTCGTTTGGTGCTGAGCTACTGTCAATGTCACTTAACATTTCCTCCTCACATTGCTGGGAAGACAGGAAGTTTTATGGCTTTTCATTGTAAACATATGTGCAATAAGAGTTTAATTGGCAGTAGATTAACACTAAATGAAAGAATGGCAAAGTAGGACCAACAATAACTGATCTGTTGAATTTACTGAGACAACAAGTAAAAACGAGGTAAGTGTTGGGATCAGCAACAGCAGCTGTAGCGAATACGAAAAGAAGCAGGTAAGAAAACAGGGAGTTTTCTTGTAAATCTAATACATAAAATTGGGTAAATTAGAAGTAAATGATTGTCTCTAATATGACCCTGGGTCTATCTACATTTGGGGCAAATAAAGAACCTAGCAATTTCTTGAGAATTTACGATACCTGAAGAATTAGAATATTAGAGATGGACTGATAAACAAACAAACAAGACAGCCATAGTACGGAGATGTTGTTTCTAAAATGTACAGCTGACATTAACTTAATCACCCAGAAGTAATTTCACAGGTTTGGTTTATGGAGTGACTCTCACTTTTGCTATGTTAGCCTGTTGGCATGCTGGTGGTGGCATATGCAACCATTATGAAAATCCACAGATGACTGAATACAGTACCACAGGTCAGTTAATAAAGATAATTACACCATTTCAATGGCCGATTGGTTAACATAATTACAACATTACAAAGTCCATTTCCTACCTTCGTCACAGCTGCCGGGCTTTGCCACATCAATTCTCCTCTTCTGCATGCAGGAGGACATGCGGAGTTCACACTCATTGTTGTAGGTGGTGCTATCACTTCCACATACTGGGGAGAAGGCCTCGCCTGAGCACTGTGGGCACTCACACTTATTCTGGACACACCGGGCACCCCAGGCACAAACAGTGCTGCCGCATGTTTCTGAATTGCACACACAGCAGAGGGACAGGTCAGAGCATGATGGGTCAATGCAAAAAATATTCATGTTTTGATGGATTTCATTCACACCACACCTTAAAATGCCTCTCTGGAATAGATATTTAAATGATTTCTCTGCTCCTTTCCTAATTGCCACACATACCACGTCCTCTTGTAATACATCCCTGCCTAAAACTGACACATACATGTCCCCATAGTAATTCTCCATCTGAATATCCTGCAATTTCATTACAAGTTTGTTAATATATGAACGAATAAGAATATGAACGGACTGCCTGCAGCTGTGAAATGTTGCTGTTGGGTTCTACTTTTATATGTAGATTAAATTTAGAGCTAGAGAAGAAGAACCTCATCTTGGTGTGTTTTGAAATGCACTTTTGTTTCTTTCACTGATCGCCAAGGATTTATGCGAATAATCATTTATATTCTTCATTTAATGTTGCGATGCACTGTACGTACTAGGCACATACTGCATGAATGTATGCATTACTTACTGCACTCTCCTTGGCTGACCACTCGGAGGTCCATCTGTTCATTGCAGGCCCGCACGTGCAGCTCACACTCGCTATTGTAGGTGGTGCCATCGCTGCCACACACAGGCTGGTGGGACACCACACACTCTGAAGCACACACACACTGCCCGCTCTGGGCATCGCAGATTGCCCCGAAAGAGCAGTTGGCACAAGCCTCATCTAGATGGAGATAAGGAGGAAGGAAAAGGCTTAGTGTGTGTGTTTATGTGTGTTACAGGATTATGGTGGCAAATTGGCTCTAATAAATACACTGAATTTGGAAAATATTAAGTCCCCTTTACATGTTTCATATGTTGGTGTGTGGCAGAATTTAAAGGGAGTACATTTATTGTATGTCATTAATCTGCCAACATACTGCATCGCGTTGCGACTAATCTTAGTTTTGATAATCTCTCAAATGGATGTACCGTAAAGTTGCAAAGGAATCATTTTTTTCCTGACTTCAAAAAGTCAGCTCTGCATGTTTTTTTGAATTGTACATATTCACACAAAAGTAAGCACATCACAACATTCATTTTTATGCACTTTTATGGTCAATATTTAAACAACTTCTATCAAGATAATGTTATTGTGGCTAAAAGATTGTGGTAACTGGCTGGCTAATTTTTTTTTTTGTCATCCAGATCATAATTATCCAAAGTTGATTTTACCCCACCTTAGATTTTTTCAGATGCAGTAAACATGTATTTACTCATACATTTCATCAGTGTCATAATGTGAACCACAGCAATAATACAATTAAAAAGTAAAAAATGAGTTGTTGTCTTTTCTTTATCAAGATTTTGACAAGCTGTGTTGCTGGCAGCTGGTATAGTGCTTAATGATGCAGAGCAGATATGTGAAGTTTTCATACCGAGTGTAGAATCGGTGTAAAACTTTATTAGAGTCCAGCTGGGGAGCATTCAATTGATTTTAATACTTTTAAAAGGCACACAACTGTATATTAAAATGTATTTTGTGAGAGGTAAAAACCAAGGAATGAAATTAAAAAACTCTCCAAAAATTCTACTGAGGCACAGTTCTGAGGAGGAGGATAACAAAAAGATGCTAAAGCGCCGAAAGCTCCCAGGAGCATGGTGGGCTCCATCACCGAAGAAATTTGGAACCATCCAAAAACTCTCTTTCTAGAGCTAAAACTAAATTACTGAACAACAAAAAAAAAGAAACAGAAGAGACTGCCAGAAGGACAACCATCTCTGCAGCACTCTATCAATCAGGACTTTAGGGGAGAGTGGTCAGAACTGAAGATACTCCTGAGAAAAAGCCATATAACAGCCTTTGCTGGAGTTTGTCAAAAGACACTTAAAGGAGTCTGAAAGCATGAAGGAAAAGATTCTCTGGTCTGATGAAACAAGAATTGAACTCTTTGGTCCGAATGCCAATTGCTATATCTAGTGAAAGCCAGGTACTGTCATCACCATTCCTGTGGGGGGAGCATGGTGCCAACACTGTCCTTTGGTGATGCTTTTGAGCAACTGGTCAGAATTGAGTGAGAAACGTCACTGGTTGTATTTATCACTTTGTAACAATGTTCATATTTGTTTCAAAATTTCCACCACATGTCAAGACTGAGTCAGGCAGATGATATCTGTATTTTCTATCCAAACACAGTACTGTGATACCCAAAAGGCTTAGGGAGCTTCTGAGACTTTCCTTATTAGTTGGAGGATTAACTTGGATCATCTCTTGAGGAATTGCCTGCTTCTGGAGGCACAGTTTTCCCCTGAAGAAATGGCAAGGCAGGATCAGGCATGTTCAGGGTACTGACTGATTTCACATGGGAGCAGGAGACGAATGAGAAAGCAAACACTAGGCGTTTTAGACAGACAAGGATAGCAGTAGATGAAGTACCTCTCCGGGTGACACCAATTACACCTGGAGGATTGCATTAACACAGCTCGCTACCACATTCAATTAGGGGCAGGCTAATAACCGCTGCTGATACAGCCCTAATTGAGAGAGGCGAGGCTGGCCGCTGGAACCTTCCACATTAATAATCTGTTTATGACTCTTTCAGAGTCTTTCATTTCCTTCATCTCTCCATGTAGTGCTGGTATCCACTACTTTCTTGGATTAACAGCCTTGACTGTGAACTGGATATGCCAATGTGTGGCACTTAGCATACACCCTGTAGGAGCAATACATTGTGTATTAGTAGAATGAAAATTTTCTTTAAAGTCCTACCTAAAAATTGACGTGTGTGGAGCACACAGGACCAATGTGTCACCTAAACCAGTGTGTAATTTTGGTCTGGGACTTTTACCAGTCGCTTGGGTAAGACCCCTAGGTTCCAACGAAGGTACTCTTAATGCTTCAGCATCCAATGTCATTTTAGACAGTAATGTGTTTCCAGCTTTGTGGCAACACTTTGGGAATGTCCTTTTCTCTTTTAAAATGACAATGTCTGCCCCCCCCCCCCCCCAAGGGGAAAAGTGTTTCTCCCTACATCTAATCTTTTATGCATGTTCTATTATTACTATTACCGTTATTATTACTATTACTGTATATGTCTTATTTATATATGTATTGTTTTTATCATAAACCTTTTCTTGTTATACTCATTATATTAGTCTGTCCACATATGTAGGGTTGCTGTGAGACTGTTTTAGTGTTTTTCTTTCTTGCTGTTCCTCTCCTCTCTGTTCCCCAAAACATAGAAACCTAGACTGTGTAAATGATTATGCATCCCTTTGCTGTAATACTTCTCTGTTATTCTCTTTTATTATTAAATTCTTCAAAAACAACAGTTTGTTGTAACTCAATTATTTGTTCAACCGTCCCCTCTCCCCGTTTGCTGTGGGAGAACTGGGCTGGCCTGCACTGAGAACATCCAACACTTTTGGGATTAATTGGAACACCAAATGCAAGCCAGGCCTCAGCATCAGTGGTAGACGTCACTAATGTTCGTGTTTGCTGAATGTCCGGGTGTGAAAATTCACCACATCCACATTATTGTTATTATTATTATTTTCCATCTTGGGTTAATTATTAAACTAGTCTAACTTGCAGGCATGATCACCCAATCATGACTGGACCAAAATAGTCACGTGACACGAAGACGATAAATTGGTTGAAGGTGTAATATTTAGGTGTAATAAAATATTGGCCTACAGCTTGCGCAAACAGTGTTTTTGACATATACTTCAATTGGGCGGGCCGCCCAGCTGCTTAACTATATTTGGAGAAGATTCACATATTTGCAGAGTAACAAAGAGAGAAATGTTAGCTGGTTTTACCGACACAGCATGAAGTCACATCCATTAAGGGTGAAACAGTGGAGTGTGTGCAGTCTTACAAATACCTTGGGACAATCATTGATTCAAAGCTGAATTTTGAAGCCAACTGTGAAATGGTGTGTAGAAAGGGTCATCGACGTCTGTTCTTTATAAGGAAACTGTGTCAATTTCAAATTGAGAAAACATTGTTGATTATGTTTTATCGTGCTTTTATTGAATCCGTACTCTCCTTTTCTCTGGTATCTTGGTACGGGAACTTAACATTAAAGAGTCGGAACTCTATTAACCAGATTGTACTGAACCCAGCCTCGCTGTACACTAGGCAGGTACAGCGCATGAGTATTTCAATTTTGAGTGACCAGCTTCATCTGCTGTATTATGAGTTCCAGTATCTGCCGTCCAACCGACGGTTTAGAGTACTGCGGTGTACAACAAAACGATATAAAAACAGCTTTGTTCCCGTAGGGATTAGTTTTATGAATAGTATTAAGATGGAGTAGATTGTTTTAGTGTGATTTTAGTGTCTTGTTCTGTTTGTATGGTGTTATTGTTTATATGGTTGAGAAAAAGCCTAAAAACTTATTCTCTGGAACGTAATTTACCTACGGGTATAAATAAAGGAACCTGAACCTGAACCTGAACCTGAACGGTGGAAATTTTACATTACAGAGAGAAGGTAACGCACCACTGCCGACCTCAGACACTCAGAACCATGTTGGTTTTCATCCACATGCGGCGCACTTGAAAACGGAATCGTGGGTGAGTTTATTAAACGTGGCAACTTTATGAAAGGTACTGCTGATGGAGAAAGTGGGCAGAGCAGAGACAGGGTAGCGGTGTATAACATACTTGTATTGATAGCAGGTTATTCTAGGTCATTTCCACCTTATTTTAGTGTTCAGATGTTGTTCCTTCTATCCCAACACTGCAAATGGGTTTGGATGTTTTGACTGAAAAAGATATCAGAGGAAGAAGCTTTAAAGTAGCTAGGGCTTTCTGTGACAAAAATAAATAAATATAGAATAAAATGGGGGTTGCTGTGGTTGTGGCCTCTTTCTGGTTGTGGCAGCTATTAATCAGGGAGTAGCCGTGGTGAGTGTTGTACTTTATCAGCCCTGTGTTCTGATAGCAGCCCTGCTTCTTTATCAGCTCTTGCCCCTCGCACCTGGCTTTCCACACTGCCTGATCCTCCAGACAACATGCATCGCAAACAGACAGAAAAAGAGGGAAGCTTCAGTTCAAAGCCAGGAGCGGAGGGAGAATTGTCACCATTATCGGTTAAGTTAAGATATCCACTTTCTGTTATCTCAGATTCAGTCATCTCCAAGTCTGTCATCTCCAAATTTGAGTTTCTTTTTTCTGAAGCAAGACAACTTCATGACCATAAAAAGTTCAGACTTTAAGCTAAAAAGTCTGACACATACTCTTGGTGTTAAGAAAGTGAAAGCTAGTGCGCTAATTAGAACCTGGAATCTGTCATCCCATTCAAATACCTTTTCCAACAATGCAAGAACCTCTACAGCCTAGGAAAACTTTAGGACCAGCTAGAATTTGGTCAACATCCCCTTGAAGCCCCTTGGATCTAAAGGTGAGAACTATTGATGTCAGCTCTTGCACTGCGACAGCTTCTCTTGCTGTATTTGGTGGCAGTGTTTGTCGATTTGGACACGGGAGTGCGAAATAGAAGCAGGTTGGTATAAAAGTGGCCTTGAAAGCATGAAGAACTGAGTCATTGAGGAGAAAAAAACCCCAAAGACCCTTCAGCTTTTGTTGATATCCTCACCAGGAAAAAAGCTGAATTGCTGTTGAGGGGGTCTGGGTGGAGTATTACCTCAGGATTAAGCAGAAAGAAGTAGGCTGGTTTGTGTTTTGAAGGCTTGTGAACATGCCTGGGTGATAACAACTCCCCTGTCGATACCTGCCTGGCTGGTACACTATTAACTCTGCCCCCCACTGTCTCTGCTGCACCCCATCTTATTTAACTCCATCTCCTTGTCCCCCTGCATTTATTACTTTCCCCTCCCTCTTTCTTTTCCCCTATTTTCACCGTCTCTCTCCAGCCACTCATGCTTCTGGTGTGTGACCTATATTTCTTACTCAACTGTGTATATCATTTCAAACACCTGTGGGAGAAAAAAGGGGAATTTGTTATTTCTTTTTCTCCAGTGAATTTGGCGCCTATGCTCTCATCTGCTTGGGTAAAGCTGAATGGATGGGTCCTTTTCTGAGGCAACTGATATCCTGCTGGGGGTCTATTAACCGAGCGCACCTCTCCCAGCCCACCATACAAGGTCGACCGCCACTCAAGCGCAGAAGAGGAAAAATCTAAGAATAATAAAGAATGTCACTCATATTGCTATCAGGTCGCACCTGAGCCATACAGATAACCACTTTTTCCAGCCCGAAGGGAAGGAAATGAAATTATGGTTGGGCCCATGAGAGGCTTTAGTAAACCACACACACAAACACACAGTTAAGCACACATGCCATGTGATTTTCCTATTGTGGCACCTCTCTCACCTCTTAAACTATTGCTTCCCTCACCTGCTTTTCTTAAGCTCCTACTTTTGAGTTTTGGAAGCCGTAAATGTGACAGCTTACATAGTGCATTTGGATGGAAATAACAACACCAAGCCAGTAAACAAAAATACATTTTTGAATGGCTATTTTGGAAACCACATACACAAACAGATATAATGACCTACTTAATGCTGCAGAAAGAAGAGATGAAAATGTATTGTATAATTAATGCCTTGATGAAGCAAAATGTCAAAGCTGAAGCAATAAATCTAGACATATAATGCCAATTATCATCACAGAATGGTAAACAAATGAATCACTTCTTATGCTCTTTTATAAGGGTTAGAGTTACTTAACACCTATCACAGAAAATTCTCACTTTATTCACCACTTTCTGTCATTGCTCATGCCTTAAACTTTTACTTACAATACTTCCAACAGCACATGAAAACAGCACATGCTCTTCTCTCTCTCCTTTTCTGCTCCATAAACGTGTATAGTATATTAGTGTTGGGAATAGCCTGTGATAATTAGGTGAGATAATAGCTTAGTCAGTCAGTTGTTATGGTGCTGAATAAAGCCCAGTAAAGCTGTGCAAACAGCCCAGAAATAACCCACATTATCATCGCCATCATTCCTCGGCTGGCTCGCGCCTGGCAAGCCAATGCCTCAGCATTTTTATGGTACCATTGCGCTGACGCAGGCCTGTTCCTCTGGGAGCCAAGAACCATCCATAGTGCTGGATTACAGACAGGGCCCTCCACTCCACCAGCTCGCTCCGCCTCTCGCTTTTCAAAACAAAAACTATTCATTACCGCCGAGGGACCCCAGGCCGTCAGACCTGCTGTCTACCTGCGGTGCGGCGCACAAAACTCAGTCAGCCTGCCTGCCCATGGACCAAACACTGCTCTCGTTCCACTTCCTGTTGGCATCCACCCTTATGCGCTGGATTTCAATTGAGGGAAGGCAGGGAAGAAGACAGACGCAATACACGTGCAGGCAGAGAGGGAGAGTAGGCCCTCTCCAACAACTAACCCTGTCATCTACTCAGTACAGAAAGAAATTCAAGCCACTACACAATTTACAAAACGATCACACTAGCTTGTACACATGCACTTGACCCATAAACTGTTTGCACACTTTAGGCAAAGCAGCACAGTCATTCTAACAACGTGAGACTAATTCCGTTGTATTGATCATTCAGCTAACTGCTAAGCTCATCCAAAAACACAGCACTGCAGAGGCCAACTCTTTTTCATTGTTAAGGTCTTCAAATATGTAGCAAAACTGAGTGAATAAGGTAACTGAGAGTTGGGCTAAGGGGGTAATAACCGCTCCACTTTGGCCCTTGTAGACAAGGAAGAATACTCAATCTCCAATTAGAGTCCATGGGAAAACTGGCCTTCCAAAATGGCATGAAGCCATCAAGACTATTCACTAACAGGGCTTACCAAGCTGTAAAAATCTGTCAATATGGCTCTGTGCCTGCATAGTGGATCTGAAGATATTTTTACCACTTGAAACTCTGCTGTCGCTGGTGTACTAATGACTAGCTGATACTCCGGCACTGCAAGACAAAGCCAAGTGACTCATGTAGCCAATTACAGACAAGTATACTCCTCACTCTCTTTCATCTGGAGTACATGAAGTGCATCTTCATTTAAAGGTCAAAACAGCTTAGAGTCTTGGAGTTCAGGAAATTCTTGACACCTGAAGATTTATTAATCACCGTGAATATAACACAATACGTGTTATTTGTTAGCATCTTTGCATTATAATTTTGCCTCTGGGTAATGTAGAACTATTAATTAATTTGATCTTAATTATATTCCACAACGAGATATTTTCCCAACCTGTGAGCTATAATTCACACCATTTCATAGTGATTTCATGACTGCACTGTTAATGAATGTATGGTATAATGTGACAGCATAATATATGAATGAATTACAATTCATGAATGAGGTTCCAGCATACGTTAGTAACTGTAGCTCTGTGGTTTTTTGTCATGCAGTTACTCACCGCAGGGTCCTTTGTGTTGGATGTGGATGGCCTTCTGTAGGGCACAACCCATCGCTCGCATCTCGCAGGAACTGCCGTAGCTGTGGCCATCGGATCCGCACACTGGGTCAGACGTTTGTGGGCAGGCCTCGGGGCACTCGCACACTGGCTTGTTGTTTTTGACCACGCACAGTGCCCCATGATCGCACGTCTTATTCAAGCAGGGGCTTGGTATGCTGAGATCTGAAGGTCGACCACCCAAGAGATAGAGAGCAAAGTTAGAGGGGGGGATACTGTACAGGGTAAACCAAAGAGAAGCCAAAAGAATATAAAGTAGAGGTTGGAGAAGGATCTGGGGCTGGAAAGGGCATAGGTGGCAGGGAGGTAAGTTAGAGTATGGCTACATGGGGAGCTGCAGGCTTTGCGTTAGAAAAGGTTTGGGGAGAAAAACAGATATGATGGAATATGCAATACAGCCCTATTCCTGTGACATGCCTGCTTCCTTAGCTTCCTATGTCATTTCCTCGCCTTTGTGCCTATCCTAATGTATCCTGGATCTTTGAAAAGCCCGCCGAATCTAGTGGCATGAGGAAAGCAGATAAAAACGTGGCCCTGTAGCACAATAGAGATGAAACAACCTGTGCAACAATGGTTGCACAGCCTTTTTTTTTTCAGGCGAGTAAACGCCTGGATTAATTGACGTTCCCAATGTGCCCCATCAAAGGCTTCCATTTGCATCTCAGTGAGACCCACTGCTTCAGCCAAAGCTGGTTGAACTGACATGGAGGAGCGAGGAAAGGAAGAGCAAGAGGGAGAGAGTATTTTAGAGAGAGAGAAAATGTAGAGAACAGAGAAAAAGAAAAAAGAAAAAGACGAAGAGAAGAAAGAGTCCTCTGCTTAATAATTCAAAAAAGGCAAGCTCCTGGGCCGAGGCAGATATGAAATGTGAACATCACAGAGAGGTTGCTTCAGCCTCCCCCTCTTAGGCACTAGCTCCAGCATGACTTCATTAAAACAAGGACTGGATTTTGCAACTATGATTGTCTGTAGCGTCAGATAGGTGTGGGCTGGGCTGATATAACCTGACTTGATCAGGAGGGAGAGGAAACCTGAGAAACGGTATGAACAATCACAGCAATGATCACAGCCTGCCATGCCGACTCAATCTATTCTTTGTAGCTTTATGTGTCAGTGGAAATGTTACATGGCGTTGTGTATACTGAGACAGGGTGCCAGTGTGTGTGTGTGTGTGTGTGTGTGTCAGTGTTGAGGGCTTGGCTTGATGGTTAAAAGTGGGAGCCTTAAGGTAGGATGGTATACACTCTGGTGTCGAGAGTAAGCAGGAGACGATAGCCTGGCTCCATGGTGATTCTCATTTGGAAAGCTTCACGCATGAGGGATGGATCACAGCTAAATGTGGTGTGTCTGCAGATTAAAGGGAAAAGCAGACGGAGGCATCAAATAATTTTTGATGAGAAGCGCTTGGCGAAAATTGAAAGAGGTGCATTTTACACAAAAGTCAAACAAAACTTCTTCCTTCTTTAGTCTACCTTTTCATTTAGCTTTAGTTAGAGGGGTGGGGGTGCTGTCATGGAAACTGCCCTTGTAATGACGCCACCCATAGCTCCCCCATTATTGTGACCATTATAGGATTAGATGGCATCACAGGGGGGCAAGTTAGCGTGCTTGAAGCCCCATGATTCATTTATCAGACAGAATCATTTAGTAATACTCACCAGGGTAAATTATCAACTGATAACACAGGCGGTGGCAATTAGTTTGTTTCACTCTGATTAAGGCGATGGGAGAGATATGAGAGATCAACCTGAACATCTTAAAACCAATCCTGTGGACCATCTCTAGCGATGATCACAGGAACTCCCATTTTGAAAAAATGAAAGCCTGTAGGTAACTGAACAAACCAATCCGGATCTCAAGCGAGGACACAGGCTCTCCCATTTTGGAAAATGAATGTTTCAGTTTAGAATGTGGAACACAGCTATTGATTTCTGTGTTCTGATGCCAAGCTGCTGTTTCAAAAGTGCTCGGAGGTGCCACATAAATATGTAAGCTGTTCAATGCTGCTTAATTTGGTACGGCATCACAAACAATTGATTCCCTCGTGATCTCCTTTAAACGCCTCGTGTGAGTCTGCGAGTGAGTGTGAGTGTGTGTGTGTGACCGTCTTAAGCTTGTGATCTGAGCTTAACTGTACAACCTTGGCCTCCATAAAAGTTCACCAGCCCACTTCCCAAGGACAGGCTCCTAAAACACAACTGCAGCCTCCGATAACGCCTTAGTCTCCCATTCTCTTTGTTTCACACACATAAAAAAGATGAAAGAATTCCCCTCCAAAACTAATTTTTTATCATCCTCTACCTCTGGGGAGCAGAAATCCTCCCTGATTTATTAACTGGAGAGGGTGTTAAAAAAAAATAAAAAATAAGACAAAACTCCCAAAGTGTAAAAATCTTATGACACAGTTAAAAACTGAAGCTGTCTTTTTTTCTCTCTTGGATGCAGGCAGAAGCTTTGAAATGGCAGCCTGTCACAACTAAGGCTTGTGGGATGGTGTTCACAAGCCTGTTCCAGCTCTCTTTCTCTCTCTGGTCTTCTCCCAGACACTTCAATGCATCTTCTTCATGCATGTATCAGTGTTTCTGTCAGGCAGGTCCAGAATAAACCAAAGTTGCTGGGTCAAAACCAAGCTATTTATACGTGGAAATTGGCTTGACAGTTGAATAGGAACAGCTGTAGTGCCAAACACATAAGTGCAGTCGCCAAGGCATTGTTTTAGTGGCTGAACAGGTGCAGTGAGTGGTCTGCTGTGGCAGTGGGGAAAAGTCAGGAGAAACGGCAAAAAAACCCCGAATGAATAATTCTTTCTAATCAAGAATTCTGCTCTGCTAGCGTGCACTCAGCTCTGTTTCTGTAAAATGACGCCAGTTGAGAGGACTTTACATTCTGGGTGTCACCTCAGTCTGTATCCTGTCCTGCCATCCGCGGTGTAACTTTTCTATTTTAATTAGTGTGGTATTTTAAAGGCACGGCCCCGCTTCAGGGCCTCGAAGAGGATTACTTCAGGTTAGGCCACACTGTGTCAACTCGCCCCAGCAGAGATACGGCCACGTCAAAAATTAAGAGAACACGTTCTTCTGATGTCCAGATATCGGCTTACCTGTCTGCCTGAAGTATTATTACTACCCACTTAGCGGTGTAATCCGACGGGTGAAGTGGTGAGGACACCACAGTGTAACTTCTAAAGCTAAACAACCCACAGTTAGGTGTGATGGCACAGCAATCTCCGGCAGGACACTGGCTGGGATTGTGTGGTTGCTGCAGTGAGCAGGCGTACACTGTTAACCCCCCGTAACATGTCGGTGAAATGCTGGGAGATTATTTTGGCGAGAGCTTCCTCCCATCTCCGCTCAGCTCATACATATGTTAATTGGACTTTTCCCCTCGGGTCCATGTGCAATTCCAAATCGTTCCCTGTATTATGCAGGGCAGTGAATCAGTGTAATCCAGGTGATGCTTGCAGTAGCCAACTGGCAGGGACAATCGCCCACAACTGCAACCCATTACAACACAGGACTCCAATGGGGCGCAGCCAATCTTCAGCAAGCCCCGCCTTCTGTGTTTCTTCACCTGCAGGGCTTTGATCTGTCTCCCTTTGCCTTCCTCGCATTAAAAACATTTATGTATCATATTAGTTGTGGGAAAGGGAGGTGCAGAAAAAAGGCTATATTAGCATACAGCAAAAGGCAAACCCGCAGGCTGTGTCTGTCTACCACTGAATACTTATCACAGGCAGAAGGTGAATCGACACCTCTTTGTGCATTTACAACTAAGAATGTGCTGCTCTTCAAAATGGAGACAAGCAAAAACAGCGTGGGGAAAGAATAAAGACAAGCCGGGATCCCTGATCTTGTGGCATGTATCTATCAGACGTGAGATGACGTGTAAACACTGTTTGTCTAATCCAAACACCTTATTTCTCATCGCTGTGTGTGTGCCACAGGAGGTTTCACAATGATTTTGAAGATTTCTCAGACTTAAGTACGCAAAAGAAAGCATAAGTGAAAATGGAACGACACCTCAAGCTCAACATTTATTGCATCTTCAATCAAGTCAGGAGCTACACCATTAGGAAGGGTTCAGAAGAGACAGGAAATGAAATGATATTGTAGAAAATTTAAGAACTGTGTTGTTGATCACATCCCAATGGTATCCAACAAGCCTCGACACCCTATTGACCCACATTTCTCTGCAATTTCTGTACGATGACAGCCTGCGGGCCGCGGTAAGTGGACCAGCGCTCCCTAGCTGCTGTCAATCTGGCTCTCATAGCACTTCCTCTAATTAACTTGATTAGGAAAAAACAGCACTGGTGATCTCAGGCTGACTTACATACTCAGGCTCCATAACTGTTTGTTAGTCCAATCACTGCAGCCGGCTGAGACGCTAATCAAATAAACATGCAAATGATAAAATATTCGGCACAGAGTCTTGACACCTAAGGTGACTGAATTTTCTTTCCTACTTTGCAGAGCTGTTCGTCAATGACAATATGTCTGCTGCTGAGTGATTCTGTGTTAAACTCCGGAGGCGACAGGCAACACATTTGAAGCAACTCGCTTGAGTTTTTCTGCGCTTGCAATCATGCACTCACACACGCTCAACTGTGTACACATGAAATGACAAAAGAGCTGTGAATAAAGAATTGCTGAGTGCAAAACTAGCTCTTTCATTTGTTCATTCATAGTTTGCTTGCCAATGTGTTCCTCTCAGACTGTGTCTGTTTTAGTGGTTTTACAAAATGATCCTTCTCTGTGGTCTCAAAAGCCACGGTGCTGCTTGCTTTTCTATTTTATACCAGCCGAACAGCCTTTTTTTAACAGCATAACTACCAATTTAGAAGCTATCCACTTTCTATTCTACTAATACCAGATGTGATGCCAGGACATCAACATGCTCCAGTGAGTTGTGGTAAGCCACCTCACACCCCTGCTTCCATTGCTTCAAAGTACTACAGAATATGCACTAAAATAACTTTACTTACAGGGGCAGCAGAAAAAAGCCCATCTGGACAGAAAGTGAGCAGTGATTTAACTTGGGCCAAGCCTTCAGAATAATTCCTATTTTTATAATAAGCTTTATTTTGCTTTTTTTTATACTATTATATCAGTTCACGGTCTTTCTGCTGTCCAACCAGATGATGTTTTACGGGACAAGACTTGAGTTGAAAGTTGGACTGATGGTGGCACCGGATGACTTGTTTCATTGAAAATGTATTCATGCAATTTTTTGGGTTTTTCTAAAATCTACTATCAGTTGTATTGTGATACAATAGACTCAATGGACAAGCAAAAAAGCAAAGCTGGAGAGAAAGCCTTTGAAAACACAAGGGTGTCCATTGCTTGATCCTCTAAATATAGTGGAACAATTATCACAACATTTCTGCTACAATAGCCCGCACTGCACGCACACTTCCTTGTTTAGTTTGCGTTGGTACCCTGCTGTGCTGACATCATACGGGAAGGAGAGGAAAAAGAGGACTTGCTTCATTCTAAAAATATTCTTTATGTGTTCCATGCAGTGAAACGTCTAATCGACACCAACTGTATGGATTTACAATAAATTATAGATTAACCACAGGGGACAGATTTTTTTTTGCAGTGTGGGTTTGAAACAATGTTTTGATATTTTTTTGCATGTATTGGAGAACAGCAACATGATAAAAGCTTCACGCTAAGTAGGTTATGAAAATTCCAACACAAGCATCATGATGGCAAATTAAAATACAACTGATGATCTAACAGTGGATGTGTGCCATCTCATCGGGTTGTCTGGAGAAGACAAAGATCTTCTCTTCTTCCAGTGTCACTGGGCTCTTATATTCTATCCCAGAATCACAGGCTGCAGACCTATTAACCCTCCCTCACAGCATCACTTATTCTTGGATGTCTTGACGATTTGTAAATCTCTAAATTGAAGAGCTTCAGATATCAATAAAATTTTCTAGGGCAGACAGCAGTCAGGACTTTATAGACATGTGTGTTCTTTGCATGACCATTCTTTGTGGTGGCGAGCACTGAGAGGGGAGGGGTGACATTAAGCGCTGTCATGTGAAAGGAGATTTACGACGGAGTCTGAACTGAACTATTTCATCCGTTTGACAGCTGGCAGGGCGATCGATCTCGCCGCCCCACACACCACTCAGCCAATGAAACGAGAAAAGAGATCATTATTTATCAAATAACGATAATTTAATATATCAAACTCTTTCTTTTCAGATATATGAAACTTTGTCTGAAGCCCCAAGTCTGTGCATGCGTATGTGTGAGTGTGTGTGTGTGTGAGTGTGCACCACAATGACATTGGTCATTGTGCAGTCATCTTTTGATACTGCTCGTCACTGTCACAGCACAAGCACAATAGAACACATTGGAAGTGTGTGTCTGACACAGTCTACAGTGTGTGTTCCTGCTGCGTGATCAGTGTGGGCTACTGATTTATCTCCAACAAGTCAGTCTTTTTGGAAGACAGAATGACAAACACACACAAACACACACACACACACACACACACACACACACACACCATGCATCCCTAGAGTGTCTGTCAGGGTTGTGAATATCTTCTGAAGTCTTTTGGGCAATGCTGTTAGAGAGACAGACCTCTTTCTAATCTGGTCTCAGTCCTACTAACACACTGGCAGTTAAACAACATCAAAAGGACATGAGAGAAGGAAGGAAGGAATGGAGGGAGGGAGAAAGAAAGAGAGAAAAAAGAAATAGAGAGCTACCATGTACATGGACATGCAAACACACAGCTTGCATGCATATCATCTGTTTGACTAAACCTACAGTCTCTGTGGGCGCCTACGCTTGCCTTTTTTGATGTTTAATTAAAACTGAATCGGTGGGGGTGAGTGTGTGTGGGGGGGCATTTGTGGTGCTCTGTTTTGAAAAATATGCAAATATCAATAAAAATGCATTAAAGAAACATACTACCAGCCGCTTCCAGGGGAAGGGAGGAAGGATAAAGAGAGAGAGAGAAAGTAAAATAACCAAACAAATGAGGGAGGGGGTAGGACACCACTTGCCAGAAATAATGAAACAGAGCAAAACACATAAAAGCTCACACGGCCATTTCCACTACTTAATTTATGCACAGCTCTGAATGCCCGAATAATGCTAACGAGCGCTGGTGCCTCCTGATGCTGACAACTGCAGATACCTTCTGTATTCAGCTCCACCCCCACCGCCTGGAGGATAGACAGATCTCTCTCATTTTATTGAACTCTATCACAACAACAATGAAAATGTGGAAGCTATGTGGATTTGTTGACTGAGTAGTGTGACACCAAGCAGCATAAGCAGTTCACCCTGGCTTTATCATGCATGCTGGGTTATCGGGTTATTATGGGAACCAACAAAAATGCCTTTTCAATTCAAGAAGACGAGCTACTCAAATCACCTTCAAAAATTACTAGAGGCACTTACTTGGCCAAATAATCTGTCTATGTCATGCCTTGAAATACACTTGGAGAAAAAAATTAAAGGATTCACATATGGATCCAACAAGGAAGAACTCAAAAGGTGTTAAGCACAGATCAGTGTCAAAAATGGGTTGTTATGACACTGGCAGATGGGGAATGAGTCAGACACAAAGTTTAGTGTCATCTTTCAAAATAGGCATGTATTTACAGGGAAATCCATTAAAATGTTATTTTTGACAAGAAAAGAAATCAGAGATCCATGTGTAAATGTGGAGGTGAATTAAAAAGTTATAAGTGAGAAAATATGATTGATTGTAATTTGGGTGAATCTGGCATTTAAAATAGGGCAATGACCTAACTGTTCTTGACATTTCATCTTTTCTGTCCAATCGACACATTTGTTCAAGTGTGTGCAGCTCCTGGAACCAACAGTTGCTTTCAATTTGAATTCATTCACAGGTTAATAAATTGCCCAGATAAGCTAAGCTCAGAATCTGACACATCTCTTATTGAATTGTCTATCTCTCTTCAATCTTATTTTATTAGCAAAGAGCAATTTACAATACATTCAGGTAGCAGGCTTCTTAGTTTCACCAGACAGAACAATGATTATATTCAATGACAATGTTATATTATATTATATTGATTGTAGTCACAGTTAAAAAGAGCACACATTCATTTTTGGTCAGCAACAGGACACAAAATCTTGCATGTAGGTTGAATGTGCTACATGCTCATTCACCACCATGACCAGCACCCCATGCTTACTTAGCCTAGCTACATAAGAGACAAACTATTTCTTGCATTGGCATTGGACACTGGTAATGGATGTAAATTCTGAGTTTGCCCACACTGATATCATCCTACAACACTGACTGCCGGTTTGCCGCGAAATCGAAAACGAAATCGAAAACGTCGCCAGCTGCAGATGATATGAGCTGTACAAGCGATTTGAGCTTATCAATTGGTGACAAATATGTGCAAAAGTAAGTAAACTACACAACTGTGTCAGACACATAAAAATATCACATACCTGAATCTTAAAGTTTTAGCCAAGTTATTTTTAATGTTATTCACTTTCAATTGTTGAAAAGTCAAGATAAAATAATATAAGGGATTCCAAAGGAATCTACTAAATGCAGTCAAACTCCAACCCTAGTGCACTGTTTATGCTCCTAAATGATAAAAAAAAAAATCGGAGCATTGTGCAATTGGCAGTTTCAAGCTTTTATGAAATAGTTCTGATGATGGAGAGAGGGATTGTTGGGAAGCAGAGAGGTTAGGAACTGGCGTGCACTACTGCATGCAGACAGAAAGGAGTCAGAAATGAGCAGTAGTTAGGCAGGTAGGAAGAGGAGAAGCGTTTTTTAGTTAGACAGGAAATAAAACACAGAGATCAGGGGGAGAGGACGACTTCTCCAACCTCACGGATCACATCTTTTCAGTTGGGTAAACAGAAGGAAAGGACATTAATGACAAAAAGAGACAAACAGAGACAGAAGAGTGAGAGGAAAAAGACAGCAGTACAAGACCCCTCCTGTTAGGTCCTTTCGGAGCGAGAGGAAGGGCTTCACCCCTCAGAGTCCGCCTGATGAGGTCGCCCACTGGGTGACCCCACTTTCAACCTGCAGCCAGACAGCCAGGAAGATGGCCACATGGACAAAGACAGACAGACAGACTGACGCACTGAAACAAGAAAGAATAGCTTTTTTTTATACAAGACAAAAAGCCACACACAAGACAAAGAGACAAAGACAGAGGAGAAACAATCGACAAAACCCACCAAAGTGGAAGACTGGCACTGGTTATGGAGTAGAGGACAGAGTGGATAAATTAAACATGAAGGCGGTGTTTCATTTCGGGTGTGTGTTTGAGATGGAGGGATGAGGAGATGGATGGGAGGTGAAGGAGTGGAGAAGTGAAGGCACGGTTTTTAAAAGAAGGCACACAAGTTCTGTTGGTTTGAGTTACCCCTATCCCCCTTTAGAGAGCATCACTAAACCATTTCAGACACTTTTCAGTAAAGTATAAAGTATAGCCATACATACAGTTAGCCTAGAAGATACAGAAGGAAAAACACATTGACTAGGCACTAGTCAAAAGCAGAGAAAGACACAGAAGAAGAGGGATTGAGAGGAAACAAGCATTAGTCGTTGTAAAGATCCAATAGAAGCCATTACCCCTCTTTCACATCCTCTAGCTCTACTCACCACAGGGCCCTGGCTCCTTGATGGGGATAAGGGTCTTGCTCAGACACTCCGCCTTGCGTCGAACACAGTCGTTGGTGTAGGTGTGGCCGTCCTTGCCGCACACAGGCTTGTAGGTGCCGTCACATTCGATGGGATCGCAGGAGCAGCGGGCCTTCAGCTGTTCCACCAGACACACAGAGTTGAAGAGGCACTCCTCCTTACAGTCCTCTGGAAGAAGGAGATTAAGAAAGTAAAGAAAGGAAATTTATCTACAATCTATGGATTGTCTATTCCTGCAGAGTTCACCTAACTCTAACCCATTTTCAGACTCATCAAACCTTGCAGTAACCTCTTGTACATGGTATGGAAACATCTGCATTCGTTATATTTCTCCGCTCAATTCTTCATGTTTTTTCCTTCAATTTGTCACCCATCCGTTCAGACACTGATAAGGTTTTTTTTTTTTAGAGCTGTTTCCAACTACTCCAACAGTGTGGCAGACTGATCACCATAGAGGAAAGGACAACAGTACACAGCAAGCGAAAGGACAACAGTCACAGCAAGCAAAGTGTTGAACTGATTGTTCTTCCTGCTGCGTGACACTGCTGGTCCAACCTTTGGGAAATAAATCCGTTTCCATCCACACAGTAATTACTTGTAAGGGTGGACTGATGTCACTGGTAGTGCATGCAAAGTCTTTTCTTTCAGCAGCAGAGGTTACGCCTTCTACAGAAATACATGAAACTGTTTTAATAACACATCCGAAATTCATATGTGTCAGTTTGTTGAGAATGAATACAGTGATTCTAAAAAGAATCAAGCCAAACAAATCAGGCAACAGACTGCAGGTGGACACAGTACTACATTTTTATGTTAATTTTGAGTATTCATTGTTTAGGCTAATTTTGTCCAAAACACATTAGGTGAATAAAAGCAGTTAATTTGTTTACTTCATTTTTAGAACAGTAACAGTCATGTTTTTGCTGCGATAATTCAATGATTGTTTTTACCATACAAGGGACTGGATCATCAAAATGTGAAAATATATTAGATTTGATTGAATTTTATTAGATTATTAGATTTGCAGTTGTTTTAGTTTTAGTTCAGGATATTCCGGAGTAATACACATGTAAATAACTGCCACATTGTTTTATTTCTTTACACATAGTTCTATTATTGTTTTATAACTTGCATCTGTTTATTCCATATGTATATATTTTTACATTCATTTATGTCAACTGTATGTTTGTCTATGTCTAGCACCTAGTCACCATAGAAAATTCCTTGCACGAGCAAAGTACTACATAGCAATAAAGCTCTTTCTGTGTTCTTTGGTCATGTAACGCATGACAATTGACTGGATATTAGACTTGCCATACGGCCATCTAACTTTAATAATAAAGTTCTACAATAACTTTAATAAAATTGGGGAACTCAAACAAAGAATTTAATATTAGGGTCAAGTTAAAGTCTAAACTATTTTATTCATTACATTTTGACTCACTAAGCACAAATTTAATGCGGAAATTAAGAGGAAAAAAGAAATACTGGTAATGTGAAATGGCAAATTTGTCACTGAAGTGAGAAAATCCAATCTGAAGCAAGCCTCTGTTCTGGAGGCGCTCACTAGTCTACGGATTTATTTCATTCCTGATCAGTGGATCAAATTTGTACAGCAATTCAATTCCTTCTTCTCTTTTCTTTAAAAGCCTGTCATGCCACACTTAATTACATCACTGCTGTATCTGAGTGAGAGGGCTACAAGGATGTGCAATGTCATGGTTACAAGTCGAAATGGCCATTTTCATTAGATACCAATTTGCCATTTGCTTAGGGATATGATTTCATGGATCTCTGTTTCAAATTGAATTATTCTTTAATTTGAAAAAGGCATAGCGAAAAAGGGGGGGGGAGTTCACCCACTTGCTCACGCACATGTCCGCACACACATAGTGACACACAAACACAACCTTGAAACACTACTTGGATGCGATTTGTGCAATTTTAAACCTTCCATCAGGTTGTCACGCAGAGCTAATGGGAGAACCAGGGTGTGTCAAAGAAGTGTGTATCAGTCTTTATTGTTGAATCTACCAAAGGGTGTCCTGCAGTGATCTATTCTTGTCTTTGTCATTGTCTGGGGTCTCAGTGAATGGGGTAAGGGTCTACGCACATCACTGTCGTACACCAACACAGTTGTGGCTTTACGTGGCCCCGCTGACAACACAGCGGGAAAATTGGATTTCCTCCGATGGCTATCAGATGTACAGTAAAAGCTGACAGCTCTTTGTTGACTATGGCTTAAACCCCCTGTTCTAATAGCACAGATAACAGCCCTGGAGGCTCTTATCAGGCTGGAGGAAGCTACTGCTAGCATGGATACAGTACGGACCCCAGGACCTTCGAATCATTTATCTCTGTGCCATGCAGTGGAATACAGTTACAGAGTTAGATTTTAATGCTAGTTCACCTACACCTGTTCAAATCTTAGGAAGATATCATGTGAAATATGTAAATGTGTGCATATATGATAATGTGATGCAAATGTTTCTGTTGCGTTTTTGCCAGCCCATTTCGTTTCAACCTTCAACCCCATCTCAATTTTGAGGGTGGTTTGCCTAAATTAAAACATGCACTATTTTTGTTCACTAGACCTTTGTGATGAATGTGTTTAAGAAAAATAGTACATTGGTGGATTGCCAAACTGCTAAAGATAGGCATTATGCTTTGAAGGTTTCTGTTGAGCACTCTCCCGAGCATTGGACCGGGATTATTTTAACAGTGAATAAGTTTTGAAAATGAACCCGACAGAAGTCTCATGTGTTGTTACATAATAACATGTTCATCTCTACGTAACTTTTCAAAGTACTAGCAGTCCACAAACATTCTATAGTGGTAGAGTCCTTCAGGTGGAAAAGTGGGTGGTTATTGGGTCCACCTATCTGCTATGGGTGAGGTGCGAGGTTATGGAAAGACAGGAGGGCCAAAAGGTAAAAAAGCCAAAGGTACATTGCTACTCATCTTACATATTTTTGTGCATATTTATATATTTACAGTATATATATATATATATATATATATATATATATATATATATATATATATATATATATTTAGCACATTTGGATGTAATCTTTTGCTGTAATTTTGTCTCGTCTCACCTTGCCCTCCTCAGGATAATACAGCAATAATGCAAAACAAGAAGAGGGAAGATATATCGAAACGTTATAATAATAACGTAATAATACACTGTGCAGCCAAAATAAAAAGTCTGCATTGGAGTTATGAGTGTGTGATTTTACCCTACTTCTTTTTATATCAACCTACCTGCAAGTAGGCACCTCACTAGAATAGAAGGCATTTTTCTCCAGCTGCTCATAGCTTACTATACTGTTTTATCCAGTGTGTTTTTGCACTTAATTTTCCCAACTCTGATTCCAAAAAGTTGTGCAATTTGGCAGTTAGTGTGAGCCCAGTTGTCTTTTTCACAATATCTCTCTTAGTTTTCGGTAAAGGCCACAAAGTTCGCTCTTACCCAGACTGTTGCATCGTCCTGCATGGATCTTCTTGAGCTTGATGTTCTTCTGCATGGCCGTTGCTGTCATTGCACACTCGCTGGGGTAAGTTTGGCCGTCGCTGGCACACAGAGGCTCATTAGCTGGGGGGCACGAAGATGGCGAGCCAAAGATAAGGGGCTGGCGGGTGAGAGCCTCCACCCTGCACATTGTGTTCAGACTGTTCTCATTGTCTTTACATGGGTCTGTGGAGACATGGACATTCATGAATATGTACTGCACTACAGCACAGTATGTGGTACAATTTGATTTGTGAAATAACATATACAATATTACATTTAAAATATTACAGGATATGATGTGTTTACTAAACTGCCTCAAAACTTCCTTTCAAAGTTAAGCTCATGTTGCTTTGGTAAGCATGGTTTCAAATTGCAGTAAACAACATTATTCCTTTTTTTCAACCCAAATAATCATCTCAGCAAAGGTTGAATGGATTAACATTTGTAAATTTGACAATATTTGAGTAAATTCAGAGAGAAGAGAAATGAAGAAAAAGGAGAAGACTATGAAAAGGAAGAGGTGAAGAGGAGACATGAAAACCTCCATCACTAGGGATGTAGTGGTACATGTAATAATGTACTAATGTCGCTGCCTCCAAATGGCAAACACAACTGAGAGAACAGGTGCATGCGTACAAACAGTGCTGGAAACGTGCGTACGCCACTTCCCACACAAAGGTTGTGATTTATAAAAAACAAACTTGATGGGAGAAAGTGTGGTCCTCCTTGCAAACTCTGAGCCACATAAACTGGAGAAATGACAAACGGCGAATTACCGAATCACGTGTCAGAAGGATGAAACGGTCTGAAATGAACAGGCCTACTATTGTGTAAAATAAATTGAAATATTACCTCTGATTATAGGCTTAAAGCATTTCTGATTTTCCCTGAAGTGCGCAAAAAACCCCATCATTTAAGATAATTTACGGCGCACACAAAATGAACCAGATTTAGAATCATAAACACAAACGGAGATATCCGTTTCTGCAAAAGAACGCCTCAAATATGTTGTACAGTGTAATCAGGAATCATATTAATTAATAGGCTACTTGCATGCAGTGCAATTTATTCTCATAAATAAGGTGAACAGGAGGAGAAATTACATTTAAATTCAATCAATGTGTCAGTCGAGCAAATACGAGTGCATAGTTTCATGTAGCCTGTTGTTATCACATGTTCGTTGGCTTATCATGCCAAACGCTGTGCGCCAGCGTGTGGATGTGATGCGCTGCATGTAAAAACGAGTTATGGAAATATAACACAAGTCTTTCAGTTTATATCATATAGCCTGCAACAAGTTAGATTTCTTTAACTCATCGGCAGGCTCATTAAGTGAGTGGACTGTTTGTGTAGCCTAAATACATGTTTAAACACAAGTGGAATGCATTTGGTTTACTCTCTCTTCAAACGGGGGAATCCAGATTAGTACCCGGGTCATCCCGTCTTGTGTGTGTGGCTCCCCCTCCAGCCAGTGACGTCACTACTCAAGATGAATGCCCGTTCCTGCAGATCGGTTGTAAAGGGGTGGAGCTCCGGTTCCCCCTTTCCTTCGGTGCACAAGCTTTGCTTGAAAGTGCGTTTTTTACCCACCAAACATGCTTCAGCTTCACCAAAATGAACCTCAGTGTCACACTGAGTTAAAGTTCATTTTGTAGCTTTTCTGTCAGAATTAGCCTCCTTTTCTTCATTTAGTCAGTTCGTATTAATATTAATGAGGGGCGTTTCACTGACTATTTATAGGAAACTATGGGCGTTTGGAGGGTCGGACAAGGAGCTCGCTCACGCCACATTTCAAGTTGATTGTGATTTATAAAGGAAACATTGCTTACACGTGTGCGTACGCACGTTTTTTTTAACATTTATGGATTTTGGGTGCACGTACACTTTTAGAGAGGATTCTACACACAGTTTTAAAAATGAGACCCCTGAGCTGGAGGATCCTCCTGTGACACAAATCCACTGTATGGGAGCATTAATTATGATTTCCAAGTTAGTTACATCAAAAATGGACAACAATTAGTGTCAAACTGTATGCCAACCATGATTAACTGAAGTCGAGTATGTTTGTGTAAACACTGTCATGTATGAGAGCATCAGGCAAATGTGTCGATTAGCGGAACATGACAAAAATTGACTGGAAGTCGTTTTCCCCACTGCGTTCAGGCAGCCTCACACAGCAGGTTCGGACCATACCAAAGTAACAACATATGCTATAGAATGTCTATTGCTGCCAATATGCGAACACACTCGGTCACAGAGAATACAGTATTTAAACATATGGTCAAAGTGATTGAGCCCTGCTACAATGTGCCTCAATGTGTGCATTTTAGTCATTCTGTTGTGCCTGCCCTAAGTAACACAAATTTCAGTGATGCTCCATGTATTACTGACATTTGTGTTTTTTTCTGATTGACAATATGCCAACATTTGCATGCCTTAACTCTTACAGTAAGAATTATGCCCAGTGAGCCACTGAATATACGGTATGTTGACTGGTACATACTGAACCCCTATCCATCACTGTTGCTTCACAGATTTTATCAGTGGCCCAGCAGTTGAGAGCAGTTCAGAGTGGGACCTTGGATTTGGAGGCAAGACAAGGAAATGGATGAGGAGACGGTCGGTTTGAATTGCTCCCTGGCACCTCCCTCCATCCAGGGGAGCATCGGTCTGGCACACTCGGCCATATCAGTCCGTGATCATAATGGAATTGGTTTGTGTGGGGCGTGGGTGTTACTCCTTGAAACAGGAGCCCAGGCTTTATCCTATTCGCTATGCTTTCAGCATGTGGGAAGACAAAGGATTTATGTAGCACCATGACATATCAAATCACTGCCAAGCTGCCGGCGAGTCATTCAAAACACACCAAGGATGAAACACCCAATCATAAGGAAAGGAGTAGAAAGCAAGACAAAGTGCATGAGAAAAAGAAAATATGGAAAATGGTTTCCAAACACCTCTGGCAGAAATACAAAGAGTGACAATGCAGAGACATAAAAAGGGACAGAGCACTTTGGCTGCTGAGGGCTGGGAGGCGGAGTGACCATGGCCAGCTTTGGCCAGGCCTCAGATTGTTTTCTATCAGCACAATGCAAAGGCTTTCAGAGACTAACAACCAAGGAAACAGGGGTTTTATTGTAATGCATGCAGTGTCTCTGCAAAACGCAGCGCCTCACCCGCCAGCCAGACCATTATCTGAGAGAAAGACCATTACCTCCCATTAACTGAGAAGAACTGCTTCCAGGATCCATGCTTTCCTCTAGCTGAGCAAGTGGTAATTACAAAAAGAATGGTCTGTTTGCTGCAAAAACTAGCAGTGCAGATAAATCAACTGCATTTGTCTGGCTTGGGCTAGCAACTTGAAATAGCCAAGGCTTTAGATGAAATGGCTGTAGGAAGATTTAGAGGACCATCAGAGACGACTGGTATGAGAGCACCCCCCCCCCCCCCCCCCCCCCCCCCCCGGGCAACTCAGGTCACTCTGGCCAACTCAGGCTGGATTTATATGACCAACCTTCCACTGGTGGACCTGCACATCCATCTCCTGTTGCCCACCACCCTGCTCTGTCTCTCAAAGGCTAAAGCTGCTAAGAGACAGAGTTTGTGTTTGCTGTTCTTTTCCTCCACCTAGCTCGCCACAAAAAAGTTGAGTGCCTTGGGAGAACAACCATCGCCTGATGCTAACAACGATGAGCAAAAAAGCTGGCCCTGACGAAACGACAGCTTTGAAGACCTACTTCCGAGCTGGAAAAACATTAGCGCTGCAGGAGTACCTTTGTGAAGCAAAGAGAATTAGCAAAGGCGCACTGTAAATAAGTGGGGTGTGTAAAGGAGAAACAACAAAAGCAAGAGGTAGTAAATAGAGTGAAGAGAAGAATAGAGAGGAAAGGAGCAGATAATGTAGAGTAGAAAGAAAGGTAGAGTATTTTCTATTAGCTACGCTGTAATTCTGTGGGACACACTGCACTGTGCATTTACAGATGTTTCTGCTGGTTTCTCTTAAAGCTAATAAGCCTGTTTCTTCCATGCTAGCATTTCAGTGGCATGCTGCAACATAACACCGCCCCCTGGCGATAAGATTGCCAATTGATGATTTCAAGTAGCCATGATTAGATGATATGAAAACAGAGAAGCTCACCCAAGCCTAGAGCTCTAGCGGTGAGCAGAGGTAGAGCTTTTTGACAGTTTTGAGTCATTTATCTAGCAAATATGCCAAAAATGGATTCCCCTTGCTTATATGATTATAAATGTAACATTTTCAAATAATTTGAAGATGGCATCTTCGGCGGTGAGAAATTGTGATAGTGGACAATAAATAGACTACATAAACTGATCCATGATAGAAAATAATCCTAAAGAAAACATGAGGAGAGAGCTTACCGCAGTGCCCTTGATATTGCACTCGTATGTTCTTTTGAATCTTGCAGGCGCTCTGATGGAGCTCACACTCGTTGCGGTAGTCCTTTCCATCACTGCCGCACACTGTCTGCTTGGGTTTGCCCTCGCAGCCGAGGGGGCACATGCATTTAGCCGACAAGCCATCTGAAGACTGGACACAGGTGCTTCCATAACTGCAGGCCACCTCATTGCAGGGGTCCTTCAGAGCTGCAGGCAGGGACGGACATGAAAACAAGGTTTAGTCAAAAGCAGGGGGTTCTTCCATTGAAGAATATACCTGTCAACCAGCTGTACTCCAGGACACTCACTGCTGCTTCAGTGGATCATGGATGACAGGCCACCTTATTTAGGTAGCTGCTGGTGCACTTTTAGAAGCTCAGCGCCGTTATTCTGGGTTTGAAGAACTACTTGACACCCCTGGGTAAGGGCCCACGGCCACAGCGGTCTACTCATGCAAACAAGTTGCGTTTCATTTCACAGCGCAGCACAAATTGATTTAGGAACTCTGAATTCATAACACATTCTCTATTGCTATGCTTGAGCATGCTTTAATCGCCACAGCTGAAAAGCGACCCTCTGAATATTTACCTTTCTATAACTGAGACCAAAAAGGGAGGAGGGAAAAAAGGAGAGAGGTATTCCCCCCCTGAGGACTTTGTTTCCACCCTAATTAAACAGCATGCCACTTGTCGCTGAGTGACTCATTCCGATGATAGGAGACGGTGCAACTTTTAATTTCGCCTGTCTTTGCCACTGATGGGTGCTTTTCTTGGGTTTCATATGCTCGACAAAAGGCAGCCATCAGATTACAATCGCTTTCATCTTGCTGTATGATACATATTTATGACTGTCATGGACAAACATGCTCTCCCCTGAGAGAGAAGCCGAGCATAGGCAACCCTCTCATTTCCTAAGCCTGCCACTTTAGAATAAATATTTACCCATGTCTGATATTATCCCCTCTTTTGTTGCAACCAACACAAATGTGCATATATTGAATCTCAGATTCTGTCACCGCTCGTCTTGAAGAAAAGACAATAAAGGAATGTGTTTCAGGTTTGTCTTTTTTTAAAAGATAGAATGGCACTGCCTTGTTAATAAGAGAGAGAGATGTGTGCAGAGATATATTATGAATGTGTAAGGAGACAAGAGTGCTACAAGGAGTGCTCTTGATCAAAGGATATCCTCCCACCTCGCTTTCCTCATCTTCATGACACATTTTCCCCCCTTTCTCTTTCTGCTCTCTCCTGTCAAGTCCTTTTGAGGTTTGGTGCGTTGGACTCGTTAACGAACACTTTTCCCCCCCATTTTATATTTGTGCAGCAGGAATTTTGAAACAGACTCTAGACCAAATTTATGACAAAGACACCTCAAAGGTAACTTCAAAATAAAGTACTAAATTACAGCTCTAACTAAGGGAGACTGATGAATATGACTTAACTGAAATCATAAGTCATTGTGAGCAATCGATGGTGGCTTAATGGCAGCCAATGTGAACTAGACAGCGATTGTGACACTTGGCCTCTAATTTCTGTCATCATATGAACAATGAGACACTGATGACCTGTGGGAAACAGCGCTGTAGTAATGACCTTGTTTTTTCTGCCAGAGCAGGTAAAAGGCCATGTTCAATCATAGCAGCATCAATTACAAACAAGCTAAACCCACTATACAATTTGACCTTATAACATAGTTTGGGCTCTTGTAAAGTGGCATACAATACTAGTAGAAATAATCTTCAAAGAAGTTCTGTTTTGATGCACTTTCTGTTGGAAATGGGAGGAGGAGATATGTTGTTCTGACAAGAAGAAGCAACTTGTCATAGCGCTTACAGTTTTCGTAAAATGGTGGTTGTTAAGGCGGAGGTGGCAGTTACAGCGACTGAGGAAGATGAGGGAGAAGATCCTCCTCTCCTGCAGAGAGGTCCCCTGTTTGCTTCGTGACAGTAAACAGCACCCTTGCGCTTCTTGATCTCATTAAAAAATAGCCCGGGCTTTCTCCCTCTCTTTTCCTGCAAGCGAAGCTGGCGTGTTGACAGGCAAAGAGGGGTGGTTGTGATAGTAAGGGGTACGAGAGCTAGGTAGAAAAGAAGGGGGAGGTGGGGGCTCTTGATTTGAATGCTAACGGGGGCCGTTTTGGATATGAAGCACTGCCTCGATGGGGCGTTAGTGCAGATAAGCCTCTCTTCTCAGACTCAGACAAGCAGGCAAATTGCCTGGGTGAATGTGATCGGTGTAACAAGTGAAAAAAAAAAAGAGAGAGAAAAAAAACACACTCACCACAGCAAACTTTAGGGAGTTCTCGCTTATATTTTCTCATAATTATCATGTGAAAGGTGGCAAAAAAAGAAGAGAAAGCGGGGAACTGAAAAAGTCAGCAGAGCTGGCTTTGCTAAATTAGAATGATCCTCACTGCCAATTAGATCAGTCTCCCTCGCTGGAGTAATGCACAGCAAGGTTTAGACTGCAAGGATAATGAGAAAAAAAGGCAGATAAGGATACAGATAGACATTTAGATAAGACACAAAGTGACACTGAAGCAACGGCATTCCAGCACAAACAGAGAGAGAGGACATCTCTAGCTTGTGGTGAAGGAAGGAGAAGACAACCCAAAGTTGGCATAATGGGGCCCAATTAACAGAAATTCCTTCATATATGTATTTACATGTAAGGAGACTAAATGTTGTTTTATTTACATTTAAGATACAGAATTTTTAAAATATATCTATTTTAAAAGCACTTTGGGCTCATTCCTGTCAGTCCATCACAGCTGGACCTGGATTTGATTGGCTCTTTTTACCGAACAATGGCTCCAGCTCTTCTGATCAGAGGCATGGAGTATTTGAATTAATACACCTCGTGGAATATCTACACTCATTTGAATCAATGGGCCGGCACTGTCTGCCAGTCAGGAACGTATTGTGACTGGTCTACCCCCGTGTCTTAGTGTGAACTCGTGTGATGTGGCGATTCCTGGATACACACCATCACACATCAAGAGTAACACACAGACATCTCTGCAAGTTGGGCTTTAATGTGGGGTAAATCCAGATGTAAAGTGGCAGAGATGCTCACAAGTCTTTGACCTAGAGTCCAAGTCAAGTCTCAAGTCTCTCGTGGTTATAATGAATGTTGTATCACCTGCTGCGTTCAAACCAGGCTGCTTATTAAACTGCATAGCTATGAGGGATTCTCTAACTGTAACCTGTTTTTCACTTATAGAGCACAACCGTGCAATGTGCACTGCAATTAATGACAGCTTATTAATGACTGTAAGTCAACACATCCCCCAGACTCTTAAACCAGTGTCTCATTAATGAAATCAACACTTTTCAGGGCAGAAACTACCTTTCAGTCAATAAGTAGAGGCTGCAATCACTTTCTGGCAAGTGAAATATTGCATTTTATGGGCTTTACTGGCCATTTAAAGGTATTTTAACAGGTAAAAAGGACTGGATTGGTTGGTACACAGCCAGTTAAATAATGTAGAGTCATAAGGATAATTGCAAAAGAGATCATGTCTTTATTTTATATTTAACTCAGCAGTAAGTCATGTTAATTTTAGGCTATCGTCTGTTTTCCAAATATAAACAAGGATGTTAGACATACGCCTACCAAACACATAGGCTAATCCATCGGCAACAACAAGCTCCTTTTATTGATATCATGTCATGCCTGATTATGCTATAAACTGAATTGTGATTATTCCATTACAAGAAACGGTAAAGTTTCACAAAGACATACCTTTGCTATTACCATGGACATAAAGTGATGTTTATTTGCACGTTATGTCTGTTTGACCCACATGCAGCTGTAGTTGTAAAGAGACTAGGCGATACGACCTTAACATACTGTGCGCGCTCACGTGGACGGCAATCAGTTTTCGGTGGACCATCACTTTTTGGCATAAACCTGTGTTTGTTGTCCTCTGTCACGTATGGCCGCGCACAGCAGATATGTAGTTGTGTTACATAGGCAAGTCATAGGTAACGTAGGGAGGGGAATAACAGCAAGCTCATCAGACACACCTCAAGGGTCAAGGGTGAAGTGTTTTGAGGACGAGTCTCAAGTCAAGTCTGAAGTCACTGGACTGTGGCCCATCGTCCTGGAATGAACTTCAGTCTAAGCTTAAGATTGGCGTGCCAATTTCCTTAGCTGCTTTTAAAAAAAGAATATCAGACACTCTGACGGACATATGCACTTGTTTTTAAGTAACGATAGGTAGATCTCTACATTTAGTCTTTCTAATTTCATTTGTTTTACATATTTAAACTCATTGCATTTTTGTCTTTGTAAATATATTCTAAACTTTGTGTAAATTTGTATTGTATTTTAAGTTATGTAATGTATTGTTTTTCAACTCATGGTTGAAAAATTGTGTTTTACTTGTGTTATACAGGATTCCCTTGTAAAAGAGACTGTGTCTCAATGGGACTTTTCCTGTTTAAATAAAGGTTTATATATATATATATATATATATATATATATATACTGTGGGTGCGACGTAAATGTGACTCCAGTCCGAGTCTCAAACTTCACTCCCCATCTCTGCAAAGTGGGACAGAAAATTAATTCTGTGATGTCTAATGCCTTTACAGTTAAGAACTACATGACACTTGACACATAAGTAGTCAAATTCACGTAAATTTAAATGTAAACACATCCACAAACACATAACCTACAAAGTTGTGGAAAACTAATTTTGTGCCAACAACGATGAATCTCTCCATTTTCCCTGTCGGTTTTTTATTTATGCATAAAAATGCAATATTTAAATTAAGACATACCTTCTCAATAAAACAAAAATTATTTGCATATTGGAATATATTTGAAAACTGCACTTCCAGCTGTAAAGTTGGGTGCAGCGCTGCTGGAGTGATACTGCTGGTGCTGTATAGCAGTTTCCTTATGCGAGGTATCCTATAGAGTATTAGGTTGACATCAGACTCATGAAAATTACAGAACCTTCAGCACAATACTGAAGAGCAGGTCATGGGGGGTGATGTCTCCCTGAAAAGTGGGGCAGAGGGGTTTTGGAGGATGGGGGATTACAGTGATCCTCTCCCCTCTCATCTCTCCCCCTGGCAGCCAGCAGCCAGCTAGGCAGGTGGGGAGCTCTGCTGCTCTCTGATCCTCTGTTTTGTGCTGCAGTTTATTAATGCTTCATTAGGGACAGGGAGTTGTCTGTGCCATGCTGGTTTAGCCTGATGCCCTGCCGCCACGGCGTCAGCGGATGCCCAGATGTGTGTACATATGTGGAGATTGTGTGTGTTCATATATGCCAGTGCACATTTACAGGCAGTCATAGAGTTCAGATAAGTCCGCAAGTGAGTGTGTGATATGTATGTATGTGTATTTAAGTGTGCATGTGTGTGTGTGTGTGTGTGTGTGTGTGTGTGGTGCTTCCTGTTGTGCTGGTAGTGATAAGGGTGGGAGCAGGGGGTTGGAGCTAATCAAATGCAATGATGCGGCGTGGGGATACTTGGCAGTGTGTGTTCTAATCAAGAGACCCCCCATATCATCACCATGAGAATAAGAAAGAGAAAAGAAGAGAGAAAAGAGAGAATGTGACAAAGAGAGGAAAACGGTAATGAGGGGATTGAGTTCAAATGTCTTTGAGAAATACTGCAAGAGAGCATTGCATACAAAGAGAAGACATTTGCAATAAAACATTCACATGTATGCGGTAAAGAAATTGTCAGACATTGTGGGAAATACGGGTTTGCTTATTTGCTTTCTGTCCAAGAGTGAGGCATTTAGACAGAGCCAAGCTACCTGTTTCCGCCTTCTTCCAGTTTTTATGCTAACCTAGTCTTAACACGTCCCAACTCCAGTTCCATACTTGCACTATTTAATATCCTTATATGAACAAAGTGTCAAATCACTACAAGAAATGTGAAAGGAGTTGCTTGTACTGATGTGCCCATGGCCTGCAGTTCCCCTCAGCCCCATAGTGTTTTTGCATCTTTTGCTCAGTGTTTTGGCTTATCGGCCCCCAACTTTACTTGGGTTCTGTTTCAGCTTACTCATCAAACTAATTTACCTAATTTCAAGCAGCTTTTTTCAGTGAAAAGGCAAACAAACTGCATGCTGCCCAGGATCAAACAGACAAAGTTAGCAACTAGCTGGTGAAGCAGGTGAAATGGGGAAGTTAGCACCTAAAGAACATTATTTTCCAGGAGTTGGTGGAGGCCAAAACAGAGATAAAACAAGAGTGAATATAGGACGTATAATCATGGAGAAACATGACTCCAAATGAATGCTAATGTTGCACTGTGTCTGTTGGATTTGTAAATAGGCAACAGTTCGCCACAACAATTTTATAAGGCCATAAATGTTAAACATATGTGATGCTCAGCTTAAGAGTTGTGCTCCACAGAGGCTATAAAAACAGAATTATTTCAGACATTCTGAACTATTCCTTTAAAGCACACTTCTACAACATAGCACATTTTGCTAGTCTTTAAAATTAATTAATTCGACCAAGGTAGAATATGAAAACTTTGCAGTGTCCAAAATCACTCCCTATTTGCCATCTAAAGAGACTTGATTGACATGTGATACCAAGCATGTGAAAAGCAGGACGTCCACAATAATGAGAACCAATAAATAAATAAATAAAAAGTTGGTAGAAAAACTAGAAAAGTGCTACATAAATGCAGTCCATTTACCATTTAAACAAAGGAGGGGACATGCAAGCAAGGAAAGGCTTAAAGTTGAGAAGTAGAGAGGTGGTATGAAGTGAAGTGTGTGGAAGTGAGATAAGAGGAAAGGGTCAAAATGGGAGCAAGAAAAAGGCAGTATGGAATGGCCGGAAAATAAACAAGATTAACAGACAAGATCAATACAGACCAACATCCAAGAACCAAATATAAATGAGAATGTGCAGCCAGACAACCAAACCAAGTGATGAGGAGCAGGAGGCAGGGACTGAGGGAAGGCCAAAGGATTAACAGTCTTACACACCTCTCCAACATTCTGTCAGTGCACATTCACACACACACTCTCCCTTCACTGTGAGGGCCAACGGCTGGAAGATGATTTTCTGTGTTTGATGTAGTTCTTCAAAGAGCTCCACTGAATTGCAGCTGTTGCTCTCTTTTACACGCGTTGCTGTTTTACCCTTGAGAGTAGAAAATGAACCACAAAAAGCCCTAATCATACTCCAGTCTGTTGGTCACATTCACCCCAAAGTAGCAGTGTGTGAGTGTATGTTGGATAGTGTTTATCTGGACAGATTTTAACCCAAATGTATCTAAAGCTTGAAAGATGCAGTAAAGCACAGGTGGGGTGCTGACTATGACTACATAGGGCCCATTTATTCTGCTGAGGGACAGAAAGAAGGCAGAATGGGATTAAATCGTCTGGATGTGGCATTTATGACAAACACAGACAGATATGTACAGGTCTTTGAAAGGCCAGTGCACAATTTCACAAAAAAAAAAATTCTTCAGCTAGACCTCAGACACTTTATTTGAATGAAACCACATGGAGCCTTGAGGCAGTTACACTTGCATACTAAAAAGAACATTGTCGAAACCATCTGAACAACACAAACATAATTTAATAATCGATATGACAACAGCTGATACATTTATACTGTGCATCATTACATACATATGAATTATAGTGGCAGAGATGGGGATATTGTGGTCTCCAGGTGAAAATGTCCGTCCACTTGGTGTATTTAGTAAATATACGTAGGAAATGTCAAAACATACAATGCTATGGCAGCAAAGCAAGCGGAACAAGCTGGTAATAGCATTAAAATATTATCAACTAATAAAGTTGTCTCCACATCCAGCACAGAGACAGCACATACACTCTTCATTTAGAGTCGTGTTTCTGGCCACCCGATGAAGTAAAATCCAATATTTACTCTCGTTTTAGCTCTGTCTTGGTCTACCACTATTCACCAGCTAGTCACTTACATTGTCAGTAACTTAGCACTTTATTTGGACCTAACCAAGATGCTTTTGTGCCTAAACCTAGCAGCGAATGACCACCATGTTGAAATACTGAAGAACTAATCCTGGGACTGACGTATTTAGGTCAGGTGTGAAAGTGCCCCTCAGTGTCTTGCTAAATGACTGTCTGTATGCTTATATATCAGGTGCCAAACCATTCACACAGTGTCACGACTCACTTTATTTCAGACCTGTAATCCATATAAGCAAGCTAAAAGAGATAAAAGATAAGAAGAAAAGACGGACAACACTAGCTGATGGACAGTCTGTTTAACCTCTGGGCCCCCCTGTCACCTTAATGGTGTATGGGAAAAAGTCAGCGTTACCTATTGGAAAACTGTCAGTGCTTGTACCAAGAGTTGTGTCTTTTGGATTAAGGCTGAAAGTAACAAAGAAGATAAATAAAATAAGTCGGGGAGTGCAGTCGGAGATGCTATTAACTGCTTGTTTGTTTACCTCTTTAAGGCCAGGATCACACATAATCAATAATGCATTTATGTTGTTTTAAATTGTTGAGTTCTACACCAGGCACCCCTGGATCAAATGCAGTGAGCTGAATCTCTTTAGACCCACTTAGCAGATTTAGCATTACAGCAAACATTTATACCACAGCTATGGTTCACTGATGTGATGAAATGTTTTCATCACATCCTCACTAAGAGAGACAAACAGGAGAAATTACTTTAGTATGCATAATAGTTAAAAGCTGAATAAATTCAATGTATAACACACGTTTATGCCCGCAAACTGACAACAAACTGAAAACAGAAAGAGAGCATCAGAGAGCAATGCATTCAAAATGTCATTCTGGCTCTAGAAAGAGGTACGGGGACTCATCTGGGCTAATTGGAACATATGCCACAAGATCCCTTTCATTAGCTCCTGATTAACGGAAGCCAGTGGTGGGGAGCCAAAATCAGCACCGATGAGCAGCAAAGCGTTGGCTAATCATACTTTGCCTTTGCCATCTACACTCGCTAATGAGTGATGGGCACTGGGCGCAATATGCTGTTAAGAGCTACTAAAACATCAGCAACAACATAGGTGTTGGTCCTCAACACAAACACATCTGTATGAGGGCATACAGTATCAACACAAACTGCAGGAATGCATAATAAAATCAAAGACATGCACTGATAATTCACTCTGCTTTATCGCTCTTCTTGACAATCCCATGTAAATACATGTATTTAACAGTTCTCTGTTACAAACAGATAAGAGAGGAATTACATCTACAATTCTATATAGAGTGTTAACGCTACAGGATTTAAAAAAATATCAAAATTGCAGCAATATTAGAAGGGACTGTTTCACTATTTGGATGAAAAGCTCACAGCTCGTAATAGCTGGCTATAAATGGTCAGAGGCCACAATGTTTAGGAACCCGTGCGCTACATTATGACTTTTACATTTCAAGTGAAATAAACTGAAACAACACCAGCACCAACTAGGGAAAACAGAAAAAAACAAGAAATTATCTTGTTGTATACAAACGCAGAAATACCACAGTAATCAGTGGTTAGCAACAAAGACTAAGACTTAATTTAAAGAATAAATTCTGGTGGATTATAATTTAATACTTGTGCTGTTTATCAACTTCTACATTTCTCTCTCTCTCTCTCTCTCTCTCTCTCTCTCTCTCTCTCTCTCACACACACAAACACACTTACAATGAGACAAACCCATTAAATCAACGTTCCCATTTCAGCTGTGCAATTCAGGACCCTGTTTAAAATAAAGACAATTTCATTTAAGCTTTTTTGATAAGTCTCTGGAAGAGACTGAATGAACCTGCAGAAGGAACAGAGAGTATTGACATTTATTCAGAGTAAATAGTAGATGAAAATAACTTCATTGAGTCTCTTCCTTTTCTGGCAAGCATTATTATTGCAGGCAGGCGCTGTGTGTGTGTGTGTGTGTGTGTGTGTGTGTGTGTGTGTGTGTGTTTGGGAGTGAGTGCATGTGCCTATTATTCTAATTGTGAAGAAAATTGTTATATCTAACGGTAAGAATTTTAGGGAGAAATGAAGGTACATTTGGCCTGTCCTTACAATCCTCACAAAGTTAGAACGAAGTTAAAGTGTTTAGGGAAAACAGTAAAGTAGCATTCACATTGTTACCAGAGTAAATAAGTCATATGGTCAGCATCACCAGTCAAGTGATTCTGATAAACTATTAAACTGACCTATTCATTCCAATGAGAAACAGCATTTTAATGGGGACTTGGTTGTGAAATTCCACAGGATATTGTGTAATGTAGAGTTACAGGTTTTATAGAATGATAGGAAAGGATTTTAGGAAGAAACATATATTTAAAATTGCCATTTTAGTAGCTCAAATAAAAAAATAATAATATTAAACTTTGAATGTTTTTTTCTGTTTTCCAATGGATCATTTTAAAGTTTCTTGCCCACACATGCTCATAGGATTCAATAGAAGTAAAAAATGCATGTAATTTATAGTTACTGTTCGTAATATGGTTAACATCAGTTACGTGGGAGGCAATTCTATTAATATATATTAATTTTCTGTTGTTTTTGTCAGCAGATCAGAATTAAATACTGCAAAGGAGGACTGAAACATTTAGGAGCAGTCCCAGTGAGCTGTTGAAACGCCTCCAACTCCCAACCAAGGTCACTGACTTCCTAACCCTAACCTAACTGACTAAATAGAATCACGGGCAATGAAGGAAAATTAACAAGCCATTACTCTGTGGTTGCCACTTGTGGCCACCTTTCAGTAGAACTTTCATAAGCTGCGTGCAGGCCAAATTGTCCCAAATCAGATTTTTTTGCTCATATGTGACTCAGATCTGATTTTGTTTCATAACAGCGTGAATGGCCCAAGTCATATAGAATCTGATCTTTTCCAGTTCGGATTTGGGCCACGTTCATATGTCGTCCAAATTAGATACAGGTTGAATTTTTAAAAATGCAACCTCAGTCTGGACAGTCAGATTGGAATTCATGCGACTCTGACATCATTCTAGAGCAACCGTCGTCCTAATTCTGCGCCACGTGCATACTACTACTCTTTGTTGTGAGTTGTACAGCTTACAGTGCCAGAAACTGTAATGAATGCAATTTAAATGATACAAAGTTGTGAACATTTGTCATAAATCAGGAGAACTGTGACCTCATAAGAGGGCAAAGGAAAACAGGAGTCTCACAGGAAAATCGTGAGGGTTAGCAAGTATGAGCTCTGTGGTCTCCATGGTTACTTCAGTATCATAGCGTGCATACATCGTATTATTCTTTTGCGGACGTGGGTCTCTTTCAAAGGGTCACATTTAATTTAAAAAAAATGCGAAGAGTCAATCAAAAGAATCAGATCTAATTAATAAATTGGAATTGAACATTAAGTCCTGCAGTTCCATATGTGGTCCACATAAGATTCCAGTCGGATTGTTTGAAATGCGACCTCAGTCTGGACAGTCAGATTAGAATTCATGTGACTCTGACGCTGCTCTAGAGAGACTGTCATCACAATGCTGTGCTAGCTTGAGCATTGATGAACACACATACTTGACAACCCGCCAATTTTCACAGGAGACTCCCATTTTTCATTGCCCTGTCCTGGTATCTCCCGCAATTCTCTCAATTTCTCGTACTTCTACCTATTTATGACAAATGTTCACCACTGTGTCTCCTTTTCATTGCCTTTATTACAGTTTCTGTCACTCTATGGTGCGTATAAGTGCTACAACTCTCTCTCTCTCTCTCTTTCTCTCTCTCTCTGCTGTTTCCACCTGGACATCCAGCATGCACGAGACACAGAATGCCAGAGTTTCAACAACTCTCATTTGATGGACAACAGCACTGCGTCGAGTCCTGGCACCTACTCTAACGCTAACCCCGCCCTAGCCCTAACCTGAAACCAACCCTAACCAACAGAGGCAACGAGTACTAACCAATCAAAGGTGGAGTTTTGGAAACTCTGGCAGGAAAATCCGTTAAGAAAATAATTTCAACAGTCAATCCAAAAAAAAAATCAGATCTAGGCAATAAATCGAAGTTGAACATTAAGCCATGAAGTTTGAATGTAGCTATAGTCTCATTATTGATTTCTGTTCACAGAAATAATCCTATATGCTTCCTGCAGTAAAAGGGGGTTAAAGCATTAATATTCCAGAGCAAAACTAGACACCAAACCATTGTACATAATCACTCCCTCATTCACTCGCTCACTACTGTACATCCTATTTACAGTAATAGATAGACACTCAGTTTACTCTATAGTAAGGTGTAAATGGAGGCAATCCTCAAGTTCATGAGGTGTAGTTTCGAATGACTGTAGTGACAAAACATTGCATTGTGGGTTAGCACAAAGTAGTCTGGACAAAAAAAAATGCTTACTCACAAGAGAAACATTTGAGATATTTTCTTCTTAAAGGTTCAGTGTGTAAGTTTTAGTGGCATCTAGTGGTGAGCGTTGCGAATTGCACCCCCCTCCCCTATCCAAGAGAGCTGTATAGCTACGGTGCCTGAGACAGGACAAAAGATGTCCTCTGTGAGACAGCAGAGAGTTGCCAGTCAAGAAATCAGGTTTCTTTAGATAGATATATTAAGAAATTATATTTACTTAATTATTAAGTAAAAATATATGTTTTTATAAATTTTATTGTTATTTGTTCATTAACAAACAACAGCCACATCAAGAAATGAAGTGCTACATGATGTCTCATTCTCCTGTAATACAGTATTTTACAACTTGGGAGGGTTGGCTCATCTGGACTAACATACCAAAGTAAATGACATTCACATCTCAGAAACACTATCATATCTAGTGCATTAAGTATGACCACTGAAAGATAACAGGAAAATGTAAGCCTCACTGTTTCTGCACCACAGTCCATTATAAACCACATAATACATGAAGTTTACACAGGCATTGTCAGGGGAGGATCAAGGCTCTTCTCGCTTTGCTTAATTAATTAGATAAACAATCTGCAAATCTTTTTAAAAAAAATACAACAGAAACACAAAGTAGCTTGTGGTAAAACAGTGCAACGTTTTTATTGGGCATTTAGCATGTAAAAGTACAAATTACATAATTGTGTGCACAATGGCGAGGCACTGTAAAAAAAAAAAAAGGGGGGGGGGGGGGGGGGGGGG
>NC_060157.1:29221813-29271497 GCF_021292245.1 Micropterus dolomieu | reverse complement strand
GGGGGGGGTTATGCAACTTCTGAAAGTATTTATTATTGGTCACTTGACAGGCACACGGTCATGTTATGTGTTACTATTAGCAGTAAAATAAATACATGTTTTCCACCAGGGCAGTATTCAACAGAAGTTTAGCTGCTGATCTGAGCTTCCCTGCTGTTACTGTTTTATTACCAATAATATTCATCAGCGGTTTGTCTCAAGAAGGTAAGGGCACATTTCTGTCCACTTAACAAAGCCATAACAGAGGCTTGAGAATAACTACAGTAAATCACAATCCAACAACATATTTTTTTTCCACAAGAGCAGAAAAAGTTTAGCTGGCTGATTGCTTCCATGCTGTAAACTAACGTTAGTTTTATTGCCAATTACTGATCAGCTGATTGTCTCGCTAACGTAAGCGGACAAGCCAAACCACAGCACTGGAGAACAACTAGGCTACATGAAATTAATCCAACAAGATAGGACACTGACAGGGGAAACACACCACGGCTGTGATTATGGCCAGCTTCTAGCTAAAGCTATCAAACAACAGCTTTCATTTGCGTTGCTAAAGTCTGACAAACTTAACTTTATTACCTGTCCAGCAGAAAACAGACAACTTCAGCTCCGCTTTAAAAATATCTGTCCGACATTAAAGCCTTCCATCTGAGAAAATCCCCACCGATTATGTTAGTGATTTCTGCCGTCAGCTGTCTGCATCTGTCCCGGTCTGGTTTCATGGTATAAAGATCCATAGGCTGTCGGCTCTCGTGCTAAATAATACGTGTGCTCGTTCATTTGTCCAAATGTCACTTCTCTTCTTACTTCTAATAAAGGAGGGGACTACTCAGAGACTGTATATTATAATTATTATTATTATCATTTCCTCTTCTTCTTCTTCGGACGCATTTAATGTAGTGACGGGCATCTACACTGCCGGAACGCCGTGATGATGAAACGCGCTGTGTAGCGCTGTTTGTCCGTTGTCGGCTATTGTAGAAACATGACGACAAAATACTGTGACCTCCATAGAAGGTGGTGCCCGTGGTTATGTAGATATAAATGGCTCATTCTAAGGTAATAAAAACATAATGGTTCATTATGTAAGTTCTTTATACACCACTGAAAACATAGTTATGGATCTTATATTGCATTTCTGTCTATAGATCCTCAGAAATATTACACACTGGACCTTTAAGCATTTCCCAGTCCTGGTAGTGTGGACAAAAGACTGCTGGGTTTCTTTCCTCCCACTCAGTTAACCACGTTCACATACCGGCCCAGGTGTAAAGAATGTCTACTTAGATTGCTAACATGAACACCAGCAGAACTCTGGGTCCTGATGACCTGGATCAATAACCACTGCAGTACTTCATCTTGGCTTTGAGACGAGACAATGCAAGTTGATTCACACACTCACATGACTACATTTATGTGGCTTATTATCTTAACACGTGGTTTTCATTCCCTAGTGCAGACGAAGCTAAAAGCTTTAAAAGTTTAATATCTGTTTGCTCATTTTAAATCAGGTGGAATTTACAATCAATCACCCATTAAAATCAAGGACTGTCTAATTTGCCCTCTACTGCCTCAATGTGAACACAGCATTACTCTGGGGAGTGAATGCAGTCGATGGACGGCCCTTAAATAAGTAGCAAGGAAGGAGTGGTTGTGTGTGTGCACCCACTTGGTGTTGAGTATAAACATGCAGTGAAGAATATAGATATATGTAAGACATTAAAATAGTTTTGAACTATTAAACACTAATACACTAACTAACAAAACATTATTGTAGATAATGTAGATCATGTGTTGCTGTACATACTTTAAAACCAAATTATTAAATAAACTCAACGTGGATTAAATAAATGACCTGTAGCTTTTCGTTTGGTGTATAGACATCTCTACGTCTTCTGTCTCTTCAAGCCAATAAAACCCATGACTGGAACAAAATTTAGAGAAAGAAAGTTTGGTTTATATGAGGACTGTGTTTGTATGGTGTGACAGCTCCACACACACACACACACACACACACACACACACACACACACACACACACACACACATATATACTGTATTTAAACATACCATAGAAACTAAGCCAATACAGAGACATACAGATATTCTGCAGAAATCCGGCTCCTGACAGTTTTCACCATTATTGTTCCACCCAAATAAAATAAAATATTCACTATTGTCAGCTGAGCTGGTAGTTATCCTCATATTTAACACCACCCTGCTTTTATTATTTTCACTCCTTTCCATCTCTCCCAAAGTATACTCAGGGAAAATAACAAATAACGATGTATTATTCAGCAGAAGCCAAATGCATACATACATCAGAAAGTCTCAAAAAACAACCCCTTGTCTGGTATTAAACAGGTGTGTGTGTGTGTGTGGATATACAGTAGATGTGTGTGTGTAGATAATCAGTGTTTTGCCTGCAGGTTTCAGAGAGGTGTCTGTTGAGATAGAGAGAGGGACAGAGAGAGAAAGAGAGCGAGATGAAGAAGACAGGATTTGTCTTACAAGTATCAGTGGAAGCAGACGAGTGGAACAGAGAGTAAAGATGGGTACAGAATTCCAGCAAAGCCCATTATCATCTCTTTATGTGTGTGTGGTGTAGAACGATAACAAGAATGTATATTTCTCAATCTATCTGTTAGCAAAATGCCTACAGTGTGTGTATATTTCACTAAGTATGCCTGTGTGTACATGCAGTATCAATACACACACGCACACACACAGTCAGTCTGTCAGGTTCTGCATGTTGTGGTTATGAATACCAAGCAAGAGTCAATGCCCCAGGGAAATGAAAGCACGAAAACCGAGTTATTTACAATGACCTCTCGCCCTGTGTGTGTGTTAGTGTGTATGTGTGTGTATGCACATAAATGTGTTCACCCTGGAGATATTTGATTACTCTCTGCGTTTGTGTGTGGATGTGTGTGTGTGTGTATCTGCATGTTACTACTGATGAAAGTAGCACCAAGAAACAGATAGAGATTTTGTCTTAACATTGTGAAGAGGCAAATGGAAGAGAAGGATGAGACTGAAAGTGAAGGAGAGAGAAAGAAGTATGAAGCGGTGAGAGCATCGCTGAGTTATTTTTGGCTGGTCTATCAGTGAGCAAATGAGGGAGAGGTGAAATGAGAGAGACACGAAGAAGAATTGAGTCAAAAGAAAGAGGGAGGAGGAAGAAAAAGGGAGGCAGGAAAGAAGGCATAAAAAGAGAGGTGAAGGGAGGAAACTAACAATGGAGAGAGAAGAAGAAGAGGTGGAAGTGAGAACAGAAGGGAGGAAAAGGAAAGAAAGAAACTGGCGGGATAAATACAAGGAAGGACGTAAAGGTAAAGGTAAAATACAAAAAGAGGGAGCAGAGGAATATTAGAGAGAGGAGGGAAGAATGAAAAGAGGGCAGCAGGAAGGAAAAGAGAAAAAAGCAAACGAGGTGCAGAGGTAGAGATGAATAATTGTCGGTTAGACTGTGCAGAAAACTGTTATCTGTCCTGGCAAAGCCAAAAGTCATCTCCACCATCTACAGCTATTACTACCAGTTCATTGTCGCTGGGGGCAACCAGGCATATCACGGGGGTAACAAAAGAGATTGTCAGAGCAAAAAGTGGGGAAGAGAAAGAAGGGGTTTGTGAGGGTAAAGGAGGAATAAAGCAGGTTGGCTTTCAACTCCTGACTCTCCAGTTCTGCTCCAAAATGAACCTTTTGCCTGTAGGAGATTTGCTGAAACCCTCCCTCCCAGCCAGCTTTGGACTCTACAAGGGGATAAATCAGGGCTTTACCCGGACCAGCCCAGACACCTTAACAACCAGCCACACCAGCACCAGACAAAAGACAAAAAGTACAGCTGGGGTAAAATGCTCAGGCCAACAGCATTTTTAGCTTCCCTGGGAAAAGCCTTCTCTCAACAATGGTTCAGAGAATAAAAGACTGATATACAACTGGTGAATAGAATAAAAGTGTAATATATGACTGGGGTACCAAATTATTTTCACAATAGATTTTTTAGCTACCTTATATAACCTCAGTATATATAAAAGATTGTACTGAAAGACAGGGAACAAGTGCAGATTGGTGGAAAATCAATGTAAAAACTATATATGTATGTATAAACTGTCTTAGTAAGGTGTCGCTTCTTGTCATAATTCTCCATCTGTGTGGGACTCTAATGGAGGGATGAACACAATTCTTCCACAAGACATTCCCTCATTTGGTTTTTTATGGCAGTGGTGGTCAGAAGAGCTGTCTAACATGTTGCTCCAAACCCTCCCTTAGGTGTTACATTGGGGAGAGATGATTCACATAATTTTTATACTCAATCGGTTATTAGTGTATTCGGGTTTTCCTTTAATTTGTCACCATTTTGTAACATTTTCATACACATTCAATATACCAACATAGTATGTTCTTCAAAAACCACCCCTTGCACAAACAAAATACAAATTACATGAATATAAAGTAAATTCTGTATATCTAGTCTGCCCAGAGTCAAAAGAAGGACTCACAAATAAGGACTAATGTGCTTTTGGCGAATACATTTAAGACAAAGCACTTGTTGCCAGGATTACCTTTACTCTGACATCAAAGACTGGGGTTTACGTCTTTAGGCAAAGATCATGGTGTTGGTAAAATACTAAAGACAATATACCATCTTGTGAATCAAGGCAGTGTTGGGTTTTTAAACATGTCAACATTAACAAAGTGTTGTGAGATTTCAAAACATAACCACAAAACAGTAATCATGCTTTAGTTGCCAGTAGTGGTTATTGGAGGGAAAATAAATCCAAATAAAGTGAATATTTTGCATTCTGTCCAATACAAATATTTCCTCATGAAATTGATGGGAAATGTAATCTGGCCAGCATTATGGTTGCTACGAAACAAAAATTTGATTTAGTTGTATTTGAGACAGTTTTGATTCTTTCAAGTAATAAATACAGAAATAAATGCACCTGCATCAAATCCCTGAACAGCTCTGGAATGTTCAATATAGATTATAGCTGAATACCTGAAGTTGCACCACATCCTGTAAATATAAGATGGGGAGGTTCACATGCTCCTAGTACTGGGTCTGCCTGCCTGCAGTATGTTTGAGGATACAGAGCAGCAGGTGTGGAGTACTGATGCCTTTCTCCTTTCACTGTGAGGACACAAGAGTGTGTCGGTGCTGATAAAGCCCTCTCTAAAGCACAGAGAGAGAGTGAAGAGTGGACTGATAGAGTAGGAGGCAGCGGGCCGTGCCTATGCCCAACTCTCAAGAACACGTGCACGCGCACACACAAAGACACACACGCATGCATGTGCACGCGCGCGCGCACACACACACACACACACACACACACACACACAAAATCAATCTCCATTGATCTCTCTCTCAAACCCCAGTCACCTCACTTCACACACACAGCCGCTCCACTTTTTTGTACATTACTTGTTGCAGTCTTTCAAGAAGAAAAAGAAGAAGAAAAAGTAAAATAGAATGAAAAACTCCATGTTCCACTAGAGTGGCCACAAAAGATGAGTTCTTCAGCACTTCTGTGGCTCTCTCTGGCAAAGGGAGTGTATTTACCACTCTGCTCCAAGTTCAATATTAGGAGAGCCAACATGGTGCACGTTCCCTAGCTGATTGTAGCGTGTACATGGCCATACACACTGTAACATGCACACACACATACACACAGTTGGCCAAATGTCTCCTGTCTCTCTGAACCAGAACCTGCTTCTGCTGGCTGTTTCTCTCCCTCTTTCTCTCTCTGCCTATGAGTTCTTTCTTTTCTAAACTGACCACTTTTTTTTCTTCTCGCCTTGCGTTGTTATCAGGCACTCCTGCTGGGCCAATTTAAACGCGCCTTCTCCTTTTAATTTCGATAATATCAGAGGCCATTATCTGCTCACCGCCTGTCCGCTTGACCACTAGAAATGTAACCCCACACATCCTAATTCATCCATCTAGAACAAAAGGAAGATAATGAGAGAGCTGGTCTGAACCATTAAGGTTATGTGAATATTAGAGCGGAGCACTGGGGGCAACTTTGTGCCCACGCCTCAACGACGTGTGGGTCGTTTTGTCCGGCCCTCAGGAGGGAACTTCCACTGTTACCTTGGCACATAACTGTTGTAATAGCCAGTTTAGTGTTATGAGTGAGGTGCTAAATGAGTGTAGTTAAATGGGATTTTTCCACTGTTATGCCAAAGTGAGTTAACCTGTGCCGTTAGAAGAGTGGGAATGTATGGGCATCTGTCAGTAGGGGAGAACTGGGAACACAGAGGCATTGCTACAATGATGCTGGACAGAATTCAGGTTGTAAACAAGCCACTTTATTTGGCATTACAAGTGGGCAATATGTTGGTAGAAAACTGTGTGCATACAACTACAGTGAGAAAAGAGGGCCAAAGTTCAATTTAATTCAATTCAATTCAGTTTTATTTATATAGCGGCAAATCATCACAGAATCTTAGGGTACTTTCATGTACAGCAGGTGTAGACCGTACTTTTTATAATTTACCCTCAGAAGGTAACTTACAAACAGGAAGTTTGTCTGTAAAATGTGAGAGATGTTTGTACAGTTTGTGTTCTAATTTTACTGTTCATCTTCTTTCCTCATTCAAATAAATTAAGCTAACCTGCAGGCTTGTTTGAAACCTGTCTGATCATATGGCTTCTCACACATCCTGCTTCATTCAACTTTGTTTTTGCAATGTTGCTAATGTCAAATCTCAACAATTAACTTGGTGAGTGCGCTGGTATTACTGATGGGAACAATGGCCCAAAACTGTGAAATAAGACCTAGGTTGTATGAAACTGAAACTTCAAAATTACACAGTCTATCTTTACGTAAGCAGAAAGATGCTTAAATTGAAAAATGTAGAGGTGTCAGCATCTAACAGATGTCAGGGACCTGCTGGTTGATGCTCCCCTCGTGTTTGCAAAAAACATACCCGACTTGTATTTTGTGCTAACAACATGCTCGATATAACTCCAGTCCCTTTTAAGGGGATAATCTGTAAGAAAAAAACTTCTTTTGTGGCTGCACTCCTGAGTGCCAGATAAGACTCCCGAGTTGATTTGAATTGGACATGACGGCTTCTCAGAACGGTAGCCAATTCACTTACCCCAATGAAAACCCACCATTCAAATCAAATGAGTCAAACGAGGCTTTGCACAAAAGCACCAATCCAACCGCCTACACTATTCTTAAAGTTAAAAGCACTCTCATTCCCTCAACTCTCTCTCTTCCCATGCTGTCTCCTGCTTTTCCTCCTTCCTATCTTTCCCTCTCTCTTCCTCCATCAGCCCTGACAACTCCATAATCTCAGCCAGAGTGACCTGTTCAGACCCTCTGTACTGGCTGAATTTATTGGAGGCAGAAAGAGAATGAGAACCTGTCACTCTGCTTCCCCTGACCTCCTAACACCCTCTCCCTCTTTCACACACATACACACCATGGCAGACATGCACGTATACCCTCCTCCATTCTGTTACCTACACCTACAGTACCTGTATGAACATACACATGAAAATATCCTTCAATGTTGATGAATCTCAAACCACAGCCTTTCATCTCGCTATAACACTACTTCCTTTGAATGTTTAGACCTCTGCCCTTCTACACACTGTCTATTGACAAAAGTAACTGTGCTGTGTGTCCGAGCTTTCAACGAGGCTGTTGCAATAAAAGCAAAGGTATATAAACCTATAGATGACATCCAGCTGTTTGTTACACACTCGACTGTCACTGCTTGCAACACGCAATGCAACAAAAACAGGTCCTCCAATCAAATGAATGTCTTTAACCTTTGCAAGTGTGACTTACACTTTCCACCTTTTTCACAGCGTTTACCATATTTCAGCAGTTACCGTATTTTTGCCCAAGGTAATCAAAAGAAAGATCTGAGGCCTTCCCAGAAAAAAACAAACTATGTGCCTACATCATGTCTTAGGGGACATTACATGGCTCGCATTGGAATGTAAATTATTTAGACTTTACAGCAGGATGAGTGAATGCAGTTCATTCTAAATGATCCTTACTGAAGTGGTGATCATATCGGAGACTCTAAGGCAGGGGTCGGCAAATAAGTCTGGCATCAGGCCAATTTATTTAAAGCCCTTACATGACTGGCCAGAACATCGTCAAGCTTGTGTGCACGTGTGTGTGATTCCCGTCGGAAGGTTTGAATGATCGATCTTGGTGTTGTATTGGATTGGATAGGAGTCTTGGTGTTGTATTGGATTGGATAGGAGTCTTGGTGTTGTATTGGATTGGATAGGAGTCTTGGTGTTGTATTGGATAGTACATTTAAATTTGATACAAACAGATATCCGCCACAGTTAGATCCTGCCTTTTCCAGTTGAGAACTATAGCCAAGGTAAAGGCCTATCTCCCTCCTAAAGATATAGAGAGGGTGATTTATAACTTTATAACTTCCAGCCTTGACTATTGTAACTCCTTATATGTGGGCTTCGACAAGTCATCTATTCTATTCGCCTGCAGTTAGTCCAAAATGCTGCTGCCCACCTCCTGACAGGAAAGAAGAAGAGGGACCACATCACACCTGTGTTGCGCTCCCTCCACTGGCTTCCTGTTCATTACAGGATTGATTTTAAAATCTTACTTTTAACTTTTACATGCCTTAATGGATTGGATCCATTGTACTTATCGGAGCTTCTTCACGTTCATACTGCAGCTAGAGTGCTGAGATCTGCCAATCGCCTCCTCCTGGATGTACCCAGAAGCAGACTTAAAACCAGAGGCGATCGAGCCTTTAGTGTAGCTGCCCCTAACCTGTGGAACAACATGCCAGTCCATATCAGAACCGCACCAACTCTCAAACGTTTTAAATCACTGTTAAAAACGCATCTCTTTTCTATGGCATTTCCTTCGAGTTAAGTCTGTATTCCTTGCAATTTTAATATCACTATATATTGTATACTGTATATTATAATGTTTTATTGCTGTACTTTTACTGTGTAAGTAGTGTCTTGTTGTTGTATTTTAACCTGTGAAGCACCTTGGTTGGTTGTTTTAAGTGTGCTATATAAATAAAATTGATATTGATATTGATCCCAACATGTTGCGGATTTTTTTCTCTGATTTTGAATTGATTATAAGGACACTTTTGCACATGCTCACAACAATAAAGCATGTGCTCCAGTGTGCACGCGTCCCGCCGTTTGATCTGTAGTCCCTATTAATAAACCTACGGACGCTTATTTTCATTTCCCTGAGGATACTCAGGGGAATCCAACCACACATTTACTGACAGCTTTTTCAGAGGTGTGTCAAGCAGGCTTTTCAAAATATAAGCTCTCAGTAAACTCAACATGAAGCATTGCTGCAAAATACGTTCTCTCGCTTTTATTTTGGAGGCCCAATCACTTAAGAGGAAGTGATTCTGTTAGTAACTGTAGCTGTCATGACTGAGATCGGTTGAAGCACCAGCCGCTATCAATGTATTTATTATATATTTTTTCTGCTATCAAAGCAATCTGACCGCAAAAATAATTGTTGAAAATTATGTTGTCTTTTTACTACAATGGCACTGAGCTGTGCATTCTTTATAGTCTGATTTTTTTCCCAGTCAAACACTCTGGACAGAGTTAGTGGAAGTCTTTTGCTGGGTGACAGATCCACACATTAAGGAATTTGAATGGTATTTTAATACGTGTAAGTTATGTTTGCGTGTATAATCATGAAGGATATAAAGTCATATATTGGAGTGCATTTATCTTTTTCTCACATCATCATTGCTTTTACATTTGAATATTTGTGCACTGATTACATTTTAAATCTCAATGAAGAGGTACTGCTTTGTCCAAACTAAATAGAGGTCAAAGAATAGAAAATGCAGCAGGTTGATAAAAAAGCTGTTTCCCCTTTGTTAAACAAATTTTTCAAAGACAACTGTGTTATACGCTTCTGTATATTATTTACCTTCTAACAGTACTTTGTAAATATACTATACACTGTACAAATTCCAGAGCACACAAGTTAGACTCCAAAGAGCTGTGTTCTTTAAAAAGGAAATTTAATGGTTACATAAAAAGTTGACATAAAAATTGCCTTACTATTAGCACCAATTATATTGGTCTGTTTAAATGCAGCCAATGGAGGAATGGATACACAGCATTTGACTCATTGTTGCAGATGTGATGTGATAAGAGAGAAGTCTCTGTTCTGGTGGTGAGCTAGTACTTATTATCAGCAATACTATCATTAGCATCATCATTTTTTTTATTTTTACTTTTTTTTTGCCAGTGACTGCCTGCTGTTGTTGCCAGTGATAATTATAGTGCTTCTGATGGCCTTAACCCTCCATAAACCATCATTACAGCACTCACACTACTTTCTGTCCTGGACTTAATCTACTCCTGTATTCTGTTCACCCATTCACTCACTCAGTCACTCGCTCTTCTTACATTCCTGTCATTCTCTAAATGTTTCATAGCTCATTCCCTCTTTGAACATTATTGCCTCCCTCTCCAGATGCTTCTCCATTGTACTCTCTGTTCCTCCTGTCCTCTCTCTGTCCTGTATATATTTTATTTCCTCTCTACCAGTGGTGAGCAGTCACCAGGCTTGTTATTAGTGCCAGGTTCATGCCCGCACTGTAATCAGACCCCTGGAATTAGCAGTGGGCCCCCACTAGCAGGCAGGCACGACGCTGACAAAACACTATAGTTATTGAGGCTGCTGCAATGTTGCTGCTTTGGCAGGAATCTGCTGCTCCCCTCAGAGCTCTGGATCTTCATAGGCTTTGTTAAAGAGAAGCAATGAGAGGTACAGCAGGAGAATAGGCACTCACCAAGGGCTAAGGGATAAAATACACACTGGATGGCTACTGATGGGAGCAGTGAGTGGCACACTTTCTGTTTGTGAGGGTGCAGGTGGCGCTTAAGCACTGGGAGCGAGGCCATTTTGAAAAGACAATAGATTGGACATAATGGGGACGTGTTTTATTATTGGGGGATAAAGATAGGAAGGCAAAGCCTGTTGTATCAGGACAGGGTGTAATAGAAATCCATTTACTTGACAATAACAAGCAATTTAATGTCACCCAGAGACTTGCAGCTTTGTGTATGGCTGACTCTCACAGCGCGTTAATGGAGAGTGTTGGTCTCGGGTCAGATTACTTTCTGAAATACTGTAGATTCAGTGGACTTTCTGGGATTCATCTTCTTTTGAAGTGTAGTGATCTCATAAATACAGCACAGGCGATGGACATGTCAAATCTGCTTAACCTCTGTTGTCTTCAAATGTGAAAATGCACGAACTTAGTTCTTTTTAACTACGAGCATACAAAGTATTCTAATGTCCAACTTTAAATTCAGTCCTTTACTTTCCATCTTAACCAGTGATAAAATCTCATACAATGATCAAAAAATTGTAGGATTTTTCCATGGGCCCGGGTTGGTCCGCTTTAGCCACGCCACGCTAAGCCATGATGACAAGCGTTTCCACTACAGCCTCACAGCAGGGGATAGCTGCCCCGGGCTGCGCTGTTGTGGCTGTAACAGTTTCCTCAGGTAAACAACTCTACCTTGCTGTGCTGTGCAGTGAAAAACACTAGCACTGTGCTGTTGCAACTCAACTTGCAACACAACATTGCTCGGGGTGACTACCTCCCTTACTATGGAAAATTGTTTAAAACAAGAAGAGTTTTCAGACTCAAAATGAGATTGGGTTGTTAAAATGGATATCTTTTGCCAGTGTCTCTAAGAGTTGTTGGTTGGTAGGTTGGCAGGAAATGTTACTTACAGCAGGGTCCCTTGCGCAGCACCTTAATGCGTCGCTGTGTGTTGCACTGGGCTTTCTCAAGCTCACACTCATTGGAGTAGGTGGAGGAATCCGAGCCGCAAACAGGCGCCACCAAGGATGGACAATCCACTCTCTTGCAAAAACACTCAGCTTTGGCCGGGTCAGTCGGGTCACGTTCACATACAGCGCCAAAGCCACACAACATTCCTCTGCAGCCTGCCAGAAAGGAAGAGAAAAAGGAGGAGGTGTTAGGATTAATAAGAACATCTGATCAGAATATTGCTTTCTCTTACAATTTCATGTTCAGTTACAGTAGCTCAAAGCTGTCTTACCACAAACCTGCACAATGCATAGTTCAATTAAACAAGTGTGATCCTGCTGTTCTATTTATCATACATGAACTGATGATGCGCGCACAGAATCAAACCAACTTCTTAGAGAGTTTTTCATAGGAGAATAGAAATAAAGTTTATGTTTTAACAGTCGACAGGCATGTCTGAACAGATTCATCTCAATATGCGTTAGCCATTGGGGTCTTTGTGCGGAACTCTACACAGTTCAGCAACACAAAAGCGTCAGGGATTAAATGTGATCCTGGTGTAAAGCAAACAGATGCTCTCAATTCATTCAGGGAGAATCTGTCCACCCATGCAGAGAAAGCACAGTGTGTTGTTGGGAGTGCTGAGTCTATGGAAGAATCTATTACAGAATTTTGAAAAGCTTCAATGTTAAAAAAAAGTCAGCAACAACATTAAAATCAATCTACAGGCAGCAGGTTGATACATGGTCTTGTGGACAGCCTCTGAAGAGGCTGCAGTCTTTGAAACATCAATGATCTATCTACAACATGGAGGGACGGCAACACAAACCAAGGTTAGCCAAACATTTCAAGACTTTGATCCTAAACTTCCCACTGACTCTCAGCTTTGATCAAGTGTGAAACAGCAAACTGTAAACTTTGTCAGCAGTGCAAAGCAAACAGAGAGAACCTGTGTGCATATGTGCTAGTGTTGTGTTTACACAACATCAACTTAGTGAGTAATTGACCTGTATTGTGGCAGCTACAGCTGCTGTGGCTCTGCGCCCACTTTGAGGGCTGTTTGGCAGCCAGCTGGCATGACGTCCTTGCCTCAGCGCTGGGGGGCGTTAAAAGAGATGCCAACCTCTCACAGGTAGCCAACCTGACTGTAAATCAATGGACGAAAGCACATAAAAATCCACCTTAAAAAAAAGGCCTCTTGGTTGGAGGGGCGAACAACCAGTGTCACTGCCGGGTATATACATGTCACACACTCACACACACGTGCACACACTCAGCTATTTCTTATCACTGGCTCCCAGGCCAGGACTAAACGCAAGGCGGCGTGTCCACTTGGACTCGCTGGCAGGTGGCTTTTGCAGCACTGGACAGACAGACGGACAGTCTGATAGACATGCACACACATACACACAAACTCTTTGAGTGCAGCATAGACAACTGGTCCAGCATCTGCCCAAGGAATCTCATTCTGTCTTTCCCCCTCACACCGAAGCACAGTGTGTGAATGTGTGTGTATGGAGTGACAGGCGAGGAGGCTGTTTTTGACTTGCCCACTGTTCCCTGTAGGAGACCGCCTGACAGCTACCTGAGCTCACTCTCTTTTGTACCAGGGGAAAAAGAAGCGAGTGTGTGTATGTGCAAAGCTATCCATGGATGCATCTGTATTCCTGACAGTGTGTGTGTGTCTGAGAAGTGTAGGCATTAGGTGTCTCACACACACAGGCATGCACACAAACACACACACACACACACACACACACAAGCAGCCAGGTGCTAGGTGCTAGCATGAAGGCCTTGTCATGACTGGCCCACTGCTCTGCCATCACTTCACACCATTCGTGTGTGTGTGTTTGTACATGTGAATGTCAGCGGGTGGCTTGGAGGCAAAGTCATGCGAGCAGAGTGACAAGAGGTGAAATTCAATAGAACTGTGTCAGATGTGTACAAGAGAGAGGCAGGGTGTCTGGTAGTATGACAGAAACAAAACCAGAGACTGAGACTGATGTTGCTGGTGACCAAACAATTATCTCTATGTTTTAGATGTATCAGCAGTTTCTTAACACCAATATAATTCAGTCATGAAGCAATTCCTATTCATAGTGTTATTAAAATAACTCACACTATAAATAAAATGAAAACACCACCTGGTGAGAAACACCAGCAGAAGTTTGTAACCAGATCTATTCTGTGATGTTTTCCTATAAGAAAATCTTACTCTAGCCTCGAGCTTAGCTGACTGACAAAAGACTGACACCGGAGCTGAGGGTTCTGTCAAAGTGAGACTTCAGGTGCAGGCTCTGGACAGAGTGTACAAACTGCATACTTATGTACTGAGAGTTCTCTGCTGTGAGAAATCCTCCAGGTACTTGAAAAAAGAAATATTTGATACTTCTGATTGCTTCAGAACAGATAGTCGTAAATATGAATGCCGTTATCTGCATGACTGAAAACAAAAGTACACCTCAGACAAAAACTTCGTGAACAATATATTTCAGTACTGGCCCTGACCGTGTTTGATTGGTGATCTCTGGAGCGTAGACACAATAATTAAAACAACAAGGATCCTGTGGAATTACTTCACTAAGACAAAAAATGTGCTAAATCTAATCTTCAGGAAGCCAATGTAAAGCCACTAGTAGGAACACACACAACTGTGGTGTTGTGTGTCAAGCATTTACACACGTGGTCACCTATTTACACGTTACCCCCATACACCTACTACAAGTACCTAGCAGAGCTACAGCAGGAGATGTTACACACAGGTCCTTACTTTGTCCACTGTAGGTGATATTGGGATGAGTAAAGTAACTGGTTCTTGGTAATTTAGTGGAATTTAGTGTTAGTTAGGTAGCACCTTCGCTGTCATGTTCTGTCAGTCTGTGTGTGTAGTTGTAGGCGTGTCACTCTGGAAGAAATTAGGAAACGCTTGCATAATTGGACCTCAGCTTTGGACCTTTTCCTGTTAATTAATTTGCTTCTCTGCTCATACACCAAAAACATTTCCTCCACATCCTTACCGGCTGCCTTTAGCATTAGCGCATTTAACACATAAATGATGGTGGCTATTCTATATATAGTTAGTTGCCAGTTAGTCTTGCATTTGCTGATTGAGAAATTATTATAAACACATCTGGCTACAATGCAGTACAGTTCATCAACACCACACCTTCCAAAATGACCACGAAGTTGAATCAACCTCTCTCTAAAACTGTTTGCACATTAGTTTCGCTAGTTGTACCCAATAAAATGGCACTACTGGTTCAAGTTTAAATCTATGTAATTTTGAGAAACGTTCTGAGTTTTATAACCATTTCTTCTGTAATAAATGCGCACAGCCAAGTTTTTCTATGTCCCAGGGTGTCACAGGTCCTACAAGTGTTGGCAAAGCACCCGGGGCTTGATTTACCCCAGTTGGTTGATGGGGATTAGAAGTCTTAGAGGCTCCTACAATTGAACATTTACAATGAACCAATAAACACTGGGGATTATATGTGACGATTAGCATTTCTTAGACTATATAGATTCCCAAAGTGCCGATTGTCCCTTACATGATTACAATTTAAAGAAAGGCTCCAGCATTGAGACAGTAAGTTTAAGTTTTTAAGGTACTCATATGTATTTTTATGTACATATATTAAGAGTATTCAAGTCACTTTGCTCTGAAGTAGGTACATTACCATCAGATAAGTTTATCCATAATCATAAGTGATATAAAAACAAAAAAACAGTTCAGCATGGCTATACATAAGACATCAAAATTAAAGCTTTACACTCTATCGCTAGAACTCCATACAGATGTTTCCAGATTACAATGCTGTTCCACTCAGTCTGGGACTAATAGGCATGACCTTTGAAGATTCTTTCCTCTTTTTCTCTCACTTGATAACAAAAGTATTGGGGATTTTCAATGTGGATTGTGTGTGTGTGTGTGTGTGTGTGTGTGTGTGTGTGTGTGTGCGTGTGTGTGTGCATGTGTGTGTGTGTAAGCAACAAAGTCTGCTCTGATAGTGTGTCCAAACAAGAAAGAAGCTTCTAGCTGAGCTGAGGCAGATGACAGGGGACATTATAAAAAACAAATGCCTTTCCCAATATGGAGTGCTTGGCTGCACTGCCCTGTTTTTATACTTGCTCACTACTGACAGCAGCTGTGCAATATCTCAAAAGGATGAAAGTTAATCTTATATTTTGTTTTAATACTGTAAAACTGTCGAAATACAACAACAGAAACTATTGCAACCACTTACCCCAGGTCCATTATTCAGACTTGTTAGAGACACCTTTGCAGGTACTGTACTGTTTAAAACAGTTCTTGCAAAGGCCTTTTGTGTACAGAACTGAGCGAGCACACTTAAACTTAATTTCCAGCATGAATGTAAGCTTTCTTTGCAATTCTTTGTGCAGAGATTTCTACTTTCTGAGTGCAATAAGTGTGTCTAAATGTGTGGGTGCACGCTCGCCAATCCATATACGTGTGTAAGGTAATCTTCGTCCCTGCAGCGTAACAAGCTTCACTGCCATGCTAGTTTTTTTTCTATTGGAGACTGAGGAAGAAAATCACATTGGGGAGAAAAGACAGCATGTCCAGTTTGCGTTTGTCGAGGCAAACGTCTTGTCCAGGTAACACTTCATCCCGTGTTTGGACGGCTCATCCATTAAATATGTCACGGTGTCTGAGCTTAAAGGATGCTCTCAATGCGTCGGTGGGTTCTGAAAGTAAAGGGATTGCACTGCCGTGATTAAAGCCACGGTGAAAAATTGTCATGGTTTACAAGTTGAAAGAAAGTGTAGTATAGTGTCAATTTTACACCATTTCTACTGCCAGTTTTGATGCTGCTGGATGCTGGACTACGACTACGCTTTTCAGTTTATTTCTTCAGTGGATCAAAGCACATGCCATTGTGCAAATAAATACATTCTTTACTGGACCATGTAGAGTCAACACTGTCAGCACGGTGAAGCCCATTGCTTTCCAATTCAATGCCAGTTTTAAAATAGTATTTAATTGCATTCATGCTGGATAACCATACACATTTCATCATATAATATATCATCTGTGCAACATTTTGTGCTTGTTTCTTGCTTTTTAACATAGATTCAGACAGACACAGATTCAATAAATATGCCCCAAAACCAGTAGTTCCTATTTCTTCTGAGATTGTTTCTGCTCTCTGAAGAAAATGTCCCCATAGCCTCTGTTTGTGGTGAAATCTCAGTCTCAGTTTCATTGTTTTGCTGCCTTGTTGCACTTACCTCAAACAAAGTGAAAAGGGGAAAAATGGACTGTCGTGGCAAGCATGAATACATTCAGACCCAATAAGGCTTGACAGAATCGCCCAGACAAACTCAAAATGGCTACTTTAGGGGAACAATATTCTCTGCATGGGGGGATACCTGTCCGGTTTTTGAATTATTTCACAGCAGTCCGGTTTGCTTCAGCTGCAGAGGAAAGGAGACGAGTAGAGGGAAGGAAAGGAAAGGTGTGTATGAATAATTAACAGTCCTGAACTTTACATGGGTGACAAGAATAGCGACTGAATTACCGAGATGGCTCAGGCAGTGATGCACAAATGGCAAACGTGTTGAATAACCCTTTCAGGTTAAGCCAATTGTGCCATGATCAGATTAAATCTACAAATGGTGGCTTCAGCATTGATTAATGACCTACTGACTGTCAGGAATCAGGAAACGGAAGTTGATGGAGGGAGATACAGCTCGGTGGCTTCGAAGCGACATCGCATTAATGTTGAATGAGTCTAAATTCATTACGCTCTAGCACTCCTGGGGGACATCTTCCACTTACTTCCTAATAAAGGAAGCCTTTCTTTCAGCTGACACTAAGTAATACAGATGTGCTCCTTGGCCAGCCAGCTTTTAACAGTCCTCTCATCTCTCTGTCTCTCTCTCCTTCTTCTTTATAAGAAGGCTTTAGTCTCTCTATCAGGGTAGCTCTGCTAGAAGACCTTTGCTGTGAGGGGACAGGTTGCTATGGCAACAGCCAGTGATGCAATCGACACAGAGCAGCTTGCCTCATCAGGATGGGATTGGAAACTTTCCGTCATGTACACATGTGGTTTATGCGTATATGTACACACACGTGCAGCTTCTATATAAGTTCACTGCCCCTATATCAGCCTGCTCGAAGTACTTTTTAAAGTTAGTGTTGAGTTTTCATTTGCTGTGACTGTGCAGTTTTCTCCACTAACTGCTTTGAGTTGAGAATCTAATTTTGACAATCTAATTCTCTCACTATGGCCATGTGCAGCACTGAGGCTATAGGCGTGTTGTGTAGGTGTGGACAACACCAATAGATCGGTGCTGCATTGATTAACAGTTGCAGAGAAGTTCCGTTCTTCGCCCATCGATATGATTATTTACAGCGTCCAGAAGTGATGTACTATGCCATTGCAAAGAAAATAAACTAATAAAGCAACACAATGGTGGGCAGCAGTTATACCTGGTAAAATATCTGAAGGGAAAAAGCAACCCTACAAGGGTCCTATTGATTGCTGGTTAGCGGTCCTCAGGGGACCAATGCAGTCAATTATTGATCCCACTGCAATCATACAATGCCCAGCGTGAAATAAAGAAAACATCTGCTCACAAAAGAACACCCTACCTTACAAGCTCAATATGAGAAAATCGCTTCTTTAAACCAGTTAAATGAAAAGAAAAGGCGAGAAGACGGGGAAGAATGGAGAATCATTCAAAGGATTTTCAGAAGCAAACTACTTTTCTCTTGTCCTGCTTTTTCAACCGCGCTGTTCTTATCAGGGCAACAGCAGAATGAACAAATTGACAAAAACAAACTGTTTATTTTGTCCCTTTAACTGCATACCCTGCGTTAAGGTGGAGGGTTTGGAGTGTGTGTGAAATGTAGGTCTTTGTGTGTAGACTGGTACAGTATTTCTCACTGCTTCACATAAAGGGGCCAAACAATTTCTTTCTCTCCACGTTTCCTGAATGTAACACACACAGCTAAGCACGCCTGGGCCCTGACCTGGCTAACACGCAGGATGAACTTCTTTACCAAAAGGTCGCTTCGCCTCGCTGTGCACAGTTCAGGTCTGCACGAGTCTATACTTTTCCAGAGAATGAGACATAAAGTTGCAGACAAGATGGGGATATGGGTGGAGGGAGGAGAAGGAAAAAATGCAGGAGGAGCATTTATTAGAAGAAATACTGTATGAGAGAAAGTATAAGAGGTGCCAAAGGAAAATATGAGAGGCTCCCAGATTCTCCACATGTGCCTCGTTCAGTCCAGTTAAGTCAGTGAAGTACATAAACAATTTCCTCTAGGTTCTTGTGATCAAAAAGAAAAAAGAAAGCTCGATGTACACCCACAAAAATGCATATTGTTCTTATTTACATCTCTGCATCAAAATAAGTAGGTCATAATATTATATATATAATATTAACATACAGTGGCTCAACTTGTTAGAGGAGAGCTGCTTCTTTAAAACTAATACACCAGCCTTTAGATACTTTTCCCTGCTGACTTTGTTGCTCAGTCACCTACTACTGCTCTGAGAATTTGTCATTGCTATTTCTAGTCTCCCTTGGCTGTGGTTTCTTCTTTAATTTTAATGAAGTCCCGCTGGCATTAAGTGTAAATAAAAAAAATGTTTCCGCATGTTATTTATTTTTATTTTTTTCAGACAAGTTCAGCTTCGTTGTAAGCATGCCAGCAGTTGTACATCAACAACAAGAATTAAGGTTAAAGCTGTTACAATGTAGAGACTGTCCTCCCAAGGAGATCAACAACATCAGTTATTTAAGAGCCCAAAATATGATAAGTTTAAGTCCACATAACAAAAAGGTCGGTAAAGATGAATGGGCCATGAACTGATGAGGATAACATTCCTTAGAGCAAAGCGGTAGCCTATCTGTCCATTATCATTTGCCTACTTATCAACTTTACATGCATTGGCACCACCTATAAATGCATTTGTACTTTGTTTTTGGTATTCAAACCATACAGCAATGGATTCTTTTACACCGACTAGGGTGTGATAAGTTATTCCAAACCCTGTAGCAGTTTTCCCTTTTGTTCACTTTGTTTGGCCTTATGAGAACACAGCGATTGCCAAAGCAATTAGACTGAGACGTTGCTGAGAGAGGTTCCTAATACATTTCAAAACCAACCCCAGAGCTGTGTATGGTGTGAAAGCGTGATCCGCCTGCTATCCAACCCTAATACAGAGGGTGTTCATAATGGGATATACACACTGTGACTTATCGGTAATCTGTTGACCCTTCTTAATTTAGCCAGGAAGACAGTGTTCGCCTTTGCCAAGTATGGGATCGATAACTGCCTCAATAAGGGTGACGATTAGTTATGCTTCAATTAAAATTCTGCAGTGCAATAAACCAACAGGTAACTACTTATCTCCTCATGCAGATCAAGACAAATACAATGTGGGTATTGAAATATCTTGACATTCATCACCATCTACAAACCCAAATTGCCAGTAGCCACAAAATAATCTGTCTATTCATCCCTTTTCTCCTTCATTCACGCTATCTTTTAGGTCTCAGAATATAGCAGGTGCTGCATCATCATAAATCAGGCCTGAAATATGACAGCTCTTGACATCTTAGAACATCTGCCTAATCACGCTTGTTATGGGAGCAAAATACATGAAGGGTATATGAGGAAAAACACTTGGTTATTTGTCTTGATCAGGCAGGGACAAGAGCAGGGAAAGAAAACAGGGAGGAGGAGAAAGACATAATGAGAATGAAAAAGTGAAGGAGAGCGAGACAGGGAATTGAAATCCTCAACTCAGCTAAATTGGGAGTTGGACCCATAACCTGTCAGTGTTAGTGCTTGCTCCAAAACATAGCCTACAGTATATGCCATCTGCTAATTGCATCGTGAGATATCTCGCAAAGATACCTCAACAGGTTCATGCCAGAAAAAGTGAAAATAATTTCAATCAAAACTTGATTGAATGGGCTTCATCAATAAAGTTTTATCAAGCATGAATGTGCTTGATAAAGTTTACAACAATGTGTGCATGTCAGTTATGACTCAACCTCTGAGAATAACAGTGAACACGGTAAATTCAATAAAAAATTGACAGTGGTGGCAGAAGGGTCACCAAAAACATTAACAATAATACAGTGGAAACTATGAACACCAGAACCAAATGCCTTGACAAAGTGGCCAATAGCTGTCAAGATACCTATGTTTTCTGGACCAAATTGTTGGATGGATGGAGATGGATAGTTGAGATGCAGAGGGCATAGAACCCCCAAACCTGGCTAAGATGCTCCACTTAACAGCAGCCCTACTCCTGCTAGCGTTAATAGAGCTTTGTTCAATCCAAAGTGCTTTACAGAAACTGCAACCCCAAACCTCATCAGTTATAGTGCCCTCCTCTTTTTAATGAGTCGCATGGGGAATGGAACCAAGCTGTGTGTTGGTTCAAACAAACTTTTTAGTTCCTGTTCTTCTAGTTTTCTATCCAAGCTCCCCCACCCAGTCCTATCAATAATGGAGGCACTGGTGACAGAGCCCTATTCTGTCACCTCACATCTCCTCCACAAACTCAGCAGCAGACATGCTCCTTGAGAACAGATTACTGCTGGTCTGCAATATACATGAAGAAAACCAATATGGCTGCCAGCACGCTCCTGAATTCAATTATTCAGCTAAGCCAGTATTATGAAGAGAGGAGCCCTCTTTTGTTCATTGTGAGCTTGAGGTCTATGCTTACCATCACCTCCGAGAGTCCTGTGATGGACTGGTTTTCATATTACACACAAGGGTATATTTTATGCTTGTAAATTGCAAGTAGGCATTGTGTGGGAGTGTGAGGGACAATTTGCTCTCACACAAAGAACAACGACCACATAAACATGCAGAGAATGGATGCAAAGACACGCACAGGCTGACGCATGTAGCCAGGCGCGCAAACACACGCAGACATCACACGAAAGTGCCGAAAGCGAACGCCATCTCAGCTTCTCCACGCCTGTCTCCTACTCTCTTGTTCACACACTCCTCTCTTTCACTCCATGTCTAATCACCATCACCAAATGTTTCATCTGCCTCGCATTTCCCCTAACTTCATACATTAAAAAGGTGTGTTGGTGTGTGTAAGAGGAGTAGCAGAGGGTAAAACTTGCCACTCTGTCACTGTTAACACAGCATGGGGTTTCAGACACATTTTCTCTGCTTCACTTCTTCACACCACTCCAGTTTCCTAGAGAATACAGAAGAAAGACGCCAACTTTGCACAGAGCCAGTCGGTGTCACCTCATAGCCAAAGCCCACATTGTGAGAGAGATATTGGCCTATCACACAGGTCATCGGTCAAAATTAGGTTAGGGTTACCAACTTTTGAATGATTTGGAAGATCAGATTGCCTAAAAGCTGTTTTCACCCAGAATTACCGAGCTTTTCCCTCATGCAGTCACTCAGCTCTATCTGGGCGTTAACCAGCAAAATTGCATCTATAGCTCTTGGCTCCCAACAATGCCGACGTTGTAAGTGGCTGTGAACAAAGCTGATCGAGTAAAACTGATGTAAGTACATTAGCTAAGTAAGTCCATTTAAAAGCAACATTAGGAAATTACACTTCAACTACAAATCAATACTGGAAGATACGATGCAGCCCAGTATTCAAAGAATTTCTGTTCACATAGGACATGTTCAACACCATCTAGTGAGGCAGAAAGCAAGGGTGTATATGTTTGTCTTTCGTGCCACATTTTCTTACTGTTTTGACATTTTTTGACTTTAACATTGAACCTAATTTGGAGTTTAGCAAAATTGCACCCACACTGTTTAATGTGGGTTAAAAGGCATCTGTACTGTTGTCATCCAGTGCCTATCAACCTAGCAGTAGTACATTATTGGATTGTTTGCTGTCACCCAGCATGCATCTGTCTGGTATACTGACAGCAGTAACATTTTGAACATACTGAACATATTTCACACAAACATGAAGGGTTTAAAGGTCAGTAATGTGCTTAAAAATGAAATAATTTGATCTGTTTCCAATAACAAATTATGGGTGACCACACTCCCTAAAACTGTTGGTAAAAGAATCAGAGAAAGAGTCTTTTTATGCATTTATGTGTGTTGGAGAATGATGCTATCCGAGCTTTCAGATGGTAGACGCTATTTACTTTATTTCCCTGCATTTCACCAACATCTGTAATTATGTTTTTCTTTTCAAATGAACAGAAATCTACTGTTTTTAGTAGTTATTTTATAATCACAGTTGCATAAAATAGTAACAAATACATAGAACAGAGCTGAGAGATTATCCTTTTGTCATAGACATCACAGTGCAACACGAGTTCCAATTTCTTGCTGAGTGCTAGTTAAAGGGTTTGGCACTTGATGGTAAATGTTACCACTTCAAGTCACTTCTTGAATGGTCAAATCATTCTGCCAAATATTCCCATATGACCAGAATTTAATTTTAATGGTCGCTTTTGCCTGAGGGGGCTCAAACCACTGGCAGTTTCCTTTAAAGAAAGAGCTCAAGAGGAAACTGGGCCTCCATGCTGGCTCCCGGTATCGAGAGGAGAGGGTGCTCCTTTTTTTTCTCCGGGATTTCTGGAGGGAGCCCAAGTCAGTGGCAGATGGCAACGGGATGAGACTCAGAGAAAACCTGGGGAGAGCTTGGAAGGCGAGCCAGGAAGCGGCAGCTCTCAAGTGCTGAGCTGGTCTGCACTGGATAAAAGGGAGACAGCCTCCTCCATATGCTTCTCATCCCTATGCCTAATCACAACGAGGTACCCATAGACTTATTGCCATTATCACCAGAGGGAATTCAGGATAGTTGGACAAGAAATGACCAGTTTTGCAGGCAAAAGCGTGTTGAATTGTGTTAAAAGTAGGAAAAGGATCCAAGTAGCCTTTTGCCAGTCAGTATTAGTTACACCATATGTGAAAAGTGACAATAGGACGGGGATCCTTCTTGATGTCTCCATTTAGAAGTGAATTTGAGATCCAGGGGGTAAGGGTCATTATCTTCCCCTAAAGCCTATAGATTAATATTTATATGCAGCTCCTCGAGGGATATGTCTCGTGGGTGAGCCACGGGTGCCCTAGTTTTGCACCCGTACATATTAAACCCCACTGGCCTCCTAGCTGTTCATGGTGGTAGCCCGCTCTAGTTGCTCTCCTGTCCAAACAAAGGACTAGGCTACGTCATTGCCCTCCCCTTCTCCCTTTTCATCACCTCCTTCTACCATCTCTCCATCTCTCTCCACTCTCTGATCAATAGCCCTGACCTGTCGATCAATACGGCCACATATCACTTCATTTTCTTTTTCTCCCTCCTCCTCTTTCGCTGATGTCCCTCCCAGCCAACCAGAAAAGACAAACGGGCAGGGGGGGTTCACAGAGAGAGGCAAATAAAGCCTATTAGAAGGCATCTGTATTTTCAAAAAGCCCAGCTCAATTTAAACCCTGTCACCATCACTGTCCCACATACACACACTTATACACACTTTTATTACAGCCTCTTTCTGTTAATAGCCCTGAAAAGTGAATGTAGCATATGATTGTGTTATTTTCAGAAAATCAAAGTATGGTGATGGCTGCCTATCCATCAACCTAAACTTTTTCTCTGAGGGGCCTCTGAGGCCATAAGCTCACATAATGTACACACCACACTAGGAGTGGATGGTTAAATGACAGAGAGGAAAAAGTGCCTGACGTAGATTCAAATTTATGGGCGCCATTCATGCACTGCTGGCTTTAGCGTTAGTATTATAGCACCGCGGGCACCCACCAGCCGCCGCTGCAGAATTAATTGCCGGTGACATGAAAGTAGCACAAAAAGTGCCACGCTTTTGCACTTTTCATTACCGTGTCGGGAGTGTTTCTGTGTGGCTTTGTAATATTTTCTCAGGGAGGGGGAGGTAAGGAAGGCAAGGAAAAGGGAGGAGGAGGCGGGTGGCGTGCAGAGGATAAGTAATATGGAGCTGACTGGAGGAGTGTTTAGCTCCTCTCTGTTCATTTGTCTTCATTTCCTCTCTTTGGAACGCTTAGCCCATCCTGACCCACACCGCTGTGGCTCCACTATATAACAGCTGTACGTGCAAACACACAAGCGGCTGCACCTACACGCACACACATACAGTTGGAAGCACTTACAGTATGCAGATTTGCACATATGCGTTAACACTCACAATCAAAGGCAGGCAGTATTATCATCATACTGTGTGAACCACTAGATGCCTGTTTATGTATGCCAGTAAAATTAAGTGTGAGGCAACACACACACACACACACACACACAGACACACACGCTCACACAAACATCTCAGAAATGCACCAGGGCCCGGCAGGAAGTTTATAAAATGGTTCGCAGGATGGCAAAAAAGTTTTGGTTCCCAAATTTGACAGAATGGTCACCATATTTTATTTGTTTATAATGGGATGATAATGGTTCTGTGTAATAATACCCCATATTTTAACCACAAGAAATTGATATCAAGAATGGTGAACATCATAACAAATTTCTGTGTGGTTCTCTCTGTCTCTCTCTCACACATAGCTGCGCATGAAATGTATTTCATCAAAAAGAAGTGGCAGTTTGTAACAGTGACGAAATAAAGTTTGCTTACTATATTTAGATGCCACATTTGCAGGGTAATTTAGAAATTGACATTAATTACTAGAAAAACAGGGACAGAACCTTGTTCAACAGCATGTTGTGTGGTACACTCTATTTGTGTACATAGGGATGTTAAAATAAAAAGTTAAAAGTTATATCATTGTTTTTTTAATATTTCAGTTTTTAGCACCATTTCCTACAACCCTAGACTGGAAGAAACTATTACAATGCCATAATATGAACCCTGCCAATTAACTTAGTTTACTCTCAGCTTACTCTCAGCTTACTAACATCATTAACATTAACATCTCTGGTCGTGTACTAAAAACCTGTGCCAATCAGCTGTTATTACTGACATTTTCAACGGCTCACTGTCTCAGGAGAGGGTTCCCACCTGCTTCAAGACAGCCACCATCGTTCCTGTACCTAAAAAGTCTGCAGTGTCCAGTCTGAACGACTACCGCCCTGTGGCTCTCACCCCCAATCTGATGAAGTGCTTTGAGAAACTGGTTCTTCAGCACATAAAGAACAACATCCCAGTCAGCCTGGACCCTCACCAGTTTGCTTTCAGAACCAACAGATCCACAGAGGATGCCATCTCCACTGCCCTCCACTCAGCCCTCACACACCTTGAGAAAAACAACACCTACATCAGAATGCGGTTTGTGGATTTCAGCTCAGCATTCAACACAATCTCCCCATGAAACTGACCAGCAAACTCAGCACTCTGGGTTTAAATGAAACACTCTGCAACTGGATTTTGGATTTGGGATTGGGATTGGCGGACAATTCTGATTAGCAGACACACTTCCTCCACTCTAGTGCTCAACACCAGAGCCCCCCAGGGCTGTGGGCTCAGCCGCCTCCTGTTCATGCTGCACACCCAGACCAGCAGGATGCCACCACCATCATCGGCTGGATTTCAAACAACGATGAGACTTCATATCGGGAGGAAATTCATAATCTTGCAGAGTGGTGCTCAGAGAACAACCTACTGCTCAACGTCAGCAAAACCAAGGAGCTGATCCTGATTTCAGGAAAAAGGAGATAAAGACACACACTCCTGTCTACATCAGTGGAGCTGAGGTGGAGCAGGTGAACAGTTTCAGGTTCCTGGGAATCAGCATCACAGAGAACCTGACATGGTCATCTCACATTTCCACGCTGGTGAAGAAAGCTCAGAAACTACTATATTTCTTGAGGAAGCTTAATAAGGCCACATTCCTGTGCTTGTCAGCTTTTACAGAGGAGCAATAGAAAGCATCCTGACTGGAAACATCACAAACATCAAAAGCATGGGATGTGCACGGCCCAGGACCGGAGGACTCTGCAGCGGGTGATTAAAACTGCTTAGAAGATCATTATGTCTGTTAACCATTTTTAGAATTTCTTTTATATGTATATTAGAAAAGTAAAACTAAGTTTGTTACTCCCGTCTGCAGAAGGGAGTAACAAACTTAGTTTTACTTTGGACTAGTTCCAATACAACCTGTTGTATTGGAATAATAAATGAACCTTTTACCTTGTACCTTAATTTACCCATGAAGAAGATTCTACACCAAAACCAAAGGATACACTTAACTGTAACAGAAAATTGATTGTCAACAGTGCCAACCAGGACAAACAAGATGGTTGACTGCAGTGCAATTTGGTTGCCCAGAGCAACTGGGTAACGGTTACTGATGAGCCCTGCACATATTCATATCGTTCCCTTCCTGCAGTCCCCAATGTCTTTGAATGTGGGTTGGCATGCCTGGAGATTATGCGCTTATCAAATTTCACCACATTCCACTCCCAATATGCTGCATATTTCCTCCATAATAACACATGTGTTTAAACACCTGACTCCTACTTGCACACATAAATATTAATTCACTAACTGCAGACAAACTGGGTAGGTTGGACTCTGGTATACATTGAAGCTCATTCAAGAAGATATATTTTTTGTTTCTCTAGGGCTGGATGGTGTTTTGGGTATTATGGCATATATAGCCATTATAAATTGGGGGGGCAGACTACTGTTGCATGGTCCAATCCAGGCCTTTTAAGTAATATCTAAAAATACACACTCAACTGTACACGGATCAGAACACATTACTAAAGTCTTCATAAGGTGAATTCGTATTTCCCTTCATGTACTGTATGGGCAGACTAAGAGAGGCGAGACTGTGTACTGCTCTTTCATGAAGCTCTCGCCGAGGTGTCGTTACACCGGTAACAACAGCATTAAAGACATAGTGGCAATGGACATGTGTCTGTGTGGTGAGTGCCTGTCCGTAGTAATGCAATAAGATCCAATGTCTGGTCTTAAACAGTCCGTTGAGGTCTGTGTACCATTATATTGATGGATGTCTATTGTTTTAGTTCGTCCCCCCTCTGGGACATCAGAGGAAAAAGCTGAGCAACTGGACAGCATCCCTGCAGCTGGTAGGGATTCAGTGTCTGGTTCAAGGACATTTTAGTAGAGCAGATGTTTGCTGAGACGTTGTGACTGCCGGTGCTGGAATAAGAATGCCTTTGTTAGCCTCAGAAAGCCTCAGTACATGTATTTGTAAAAACATACTCCTTTAAAAGTGTCTGGGAGATAAATATAAATAAGCTGACCTGTAGTCATGCTGTTAAATCTGCACTACACAAGGTTAACTCTGAGTCACAGCCTCAGAATGTGAGAAGTACATGATAGTTTATTGCTCCCTGTTGGGAAACTCTCCTTGCTCAAGCCATAGCTTGGAGCTAATGCGGGTTTAGTGGCTTTGCTCAAAAACACTTCAGCCGGGCAGATGCGGAAGGGCTCTTATTTGTGAACACTTGTCACCTGGTTGAGGGAAGGAGGGTTTATATTTCCAATATATCACCCATTACTGGACTTATAAACCAAAAAAAACCTTGTTGTGGTTGGCAGTATCGCCAATGTTATACACTGAATGAGCTACAACTCATACACAGTGATCCTTACCCAACATGTATTCATGTCACAGTGTTAAATAGGGTGAAAGTCAGAGGGACTGATTTTCTTTCAATTAATGGATTGACAAAAAATTATTATTTTTCAAGCAAAAATGGCAACAATACACAGGTTCCTGCTTCTCAAAGTGTGGAAATTAAATCTTTTTTTTTGTAGCTTACTGTGATAAACCAATACTAGGTAAACTGAATATTTTGGGGTTTTGGACTCTTTGCAGTCCTAGTCTTTTGATTTGTAGAGTGGTAAATATTATAATTTCAGTTACTGATAAAAGGATTAATTGATCAGTCATGTGTCAGAATAATTTTGATAATAATTTAGCAGGAATTCATCCAGCAAAAATGTTAAACTTTCAGCAGACCAGTGGACGGAAAGATTTCCTGTTTCTCTGTTTTATATCACTGTAAATTTTACAATTTTGGTTAAATAGACAAACAAGGAAGATGTCACATTTGGCTTCCTTAGGCAAGTGTAAATTTTTATTTTTGTGAATCTAGAATTTTATTCTTGATAAATCTGTAGAGACCCAGCAGTGCAAAATGCATCCGCATAAAATACCAAGATTTTACTGTAAAGCTAAGCCTTTTCTGTCACAGCTCTTGATCAGTGTAGCCTTACAAATCGCTTTCTGGGAGAAATCAACAACATGTGCCCATTTTTGCTAGACTTACTGGTACCAGCATTGGTATGAAGTTAAATGGGTGGTATATAAGAATATACAAGCATAGATATTACTGTGCGTAAACACATCATCATACAGAACATTGGTACCCATCTACTGTGCATCAATGATATCGGTGAGGTGATGTGCCTGTGCAGAGCCCAAAGTATTCTCAGACAGTACCCACCCCAGGCTGTGAGACTCCTAAATTCCCCCTCAGCACTCCACCATGTAAAATAGTTCTATTTTTATGACTTGTTATTTATCTACCCATCCACTGTATATATTTTTTGTATATAATGTTTGCTTTTGTGAGAAGCATAAAGAAAACTACAATTTCATCTCTTTGTACAATCCTGTATTGTAAAATAAACAAATAAATCTATCTCGTTTGATTATGTACCCATGCACAGTTCCGTTGTCATTACAGGTCAGTATGATTCTCCTTTTCTATTACATGTACAAAAACACAGGCGCCTCCATCTTTCCATCCACCACACACCCTCTTGTTTTGTTCTCAAGCTCCCACCTTTCTTTCATTCTCCCTCTCTGGCCCAGTATTACATTACATTTTACTTTTAGCTGACGCTTTTATCCAAAGCAACTTACATTTGCTATACATGTCAGAGGTCGCACGCCTCTGGAGCAATAAGGGGTTAAGCGTCTTGCTCAGGGACACAATGGTGGATGTTTCACAGTGGGAATTGAACCCAGGTCTCCCACACCAAAGGCAAGCAAGCATCTTATCTATGCGCCATCACCACCCCACTGTTGGGTGTGAGGTGGCTGGTTTGAGTGTGTTAGTTCGGTGTGTGTGTATGTATGTGTGAAGCCTCCTCATCATGCAGCAAACACATATTGGCTCTCTGACTGACCAATAGCTGGTTGATTTGAGTGTTTGTGTGTGTGTGATTGAGAGCTCAAGGCACTTATACGAAAGCTCACGGCAGGTAAATACAAGTGTACAGCCATGCATACACACACACACACACACACACACACACACACATACAATCGGACTGGGCAGTTAGCACTCAACATAATTAACAGTTGCCACAGTGTTCACCTTTCCAAGCCAATAGTTTCCTGTGACAACAACTAAGAGACAGAAGGAGAGAGAGACTTCTAATGTGTGCTAAAGCATGGTGCTGCCGTGTTAATTGTGGAGACCCTGGAAATTAACACTGACACAGGGCATGTTGGTATGTGTGTGTGCGTGTCTGTAGGCGTGTGTGTTATTGACTAACTATATTGCAGTCATTGCACATATTCAGAATTTTCACTAACACTGTGAAACACAGGGCAGTGAAGTGTTGTCAACTTAACTGTGATCAATGTACACAACTTATTTTACACGTCTACAAATACATATCCTCCAGTTATAGAGTGAGTTGTAGTGCTGAATCAGTTATTCAGTTTGTTAACAAACAACCGCTCTATGGTTCAGTGTGGTTGAAATTACTGTCATGATAGTTTCTGATATTGTTATATAAATCACCATATGTTAAATATATCCAACATCCCAGATTAATTAATAGAATTATAATTAATGTAATTAAATAATTGATTAAACTGATGTAGAAAATATTGAACTAAAAACTCTTCATCATACATGCCACATTGCTTACATGTTCAACAGCATGTTGTGTGGTACACTCTATTACATGCTTTAATTATTATTTTTTGCTTTTTATTACAGCTTACTCAAAATTGCTAATTTAAACATATATCATATCATCACTTTATAATTTCGCTTACTGAATTACAGCCCAGCCATACAATAAACATAAAATCCCTTGTTTAAGAAGTTTTCAACTTTTATTTGTGAGGATTTCAACTTTTTCTATGTTTAATCTTATTATAAATTGAATACTTTGTGCAGCTTGTCTCTAAAACCTGTGCTGTGATGAATAATTCTTCTGTATTTTCTGACATTACATACAATAAATTTAACAAACAATTCAGAAATACAATTGAAAAAAGCAAAAGCAAAACCATCTCAAGATCATCTTAATTGGAAATGGATGAAAGGAAACTATGAAGCATGAAAAGTTAGCTGCACTAAGAATATGTTCAGTGTGAGCAGAAAAGGAGGGGTAATAAAAGAAGAGGACTTTAATAAAGTTTATATTTAATAAAAAAACAGGACCACTCGAGGGGGGAAAACTATGACACCCATGGGTCAGTGCTTTAAATTCACCACAAAAAATTTACTGATTTAAGAGGGCAGTCCAAACTTTACTGTTTTTGATGTAAAGTTTAACTTAAGCTAAAAGTAGAGCTGAATGAAATTAAGTCAGCCTCTGTGAGTGAATTATGGCCGCTGTATTCAATCAAAAAAAAAGTAAAATCTAACAAACTGCCTGAACATAAAACCGCCAGAGTGAATCCAGATTCTGACGGAGGAGGAGTGAAGGCTAAACAAAGTGCTGGATTAAGTTTACAGTGGGACTAAGATGTTGGGTAAATTGAAGTCACTCCAAAGCTTACTCTCTGTTGTCCAAAATTAGCAGTCAGCACCACCTCAACACTTCAAGCATTAGTAGATTTAAGGCAAAGTTACTAGTATGAAATTGATGGAAATCTTATGACTTTACTGCCTTGATTTTTGCAATACAAGTATGCATTTCCCATTGGGATTTCAAAATAAAAGGTTTACCCTTAACTCTTTTATTAGCACTGGAATCCTTCAAACCAGCTTTGGAATGTGAGGCTCTCATATAACACACAATACCAAGAGAAGTTGTGTAACACCCCACTGCTATGCCCTGTGGCGCGATGGAAAGCAGGAAGGCGATGTTTGCTTCCATGTCCAGTGGAGCCTTGTCTGCTGTGTGTGTCTTTCTGTGTAAGCGAGTGTGCGTCTGTGTGAGGGTGTGTGAGATCCTATTCTGCACTGAGACAATGCATTCCAAGGTCAGTTTGTTTGTGTGTATGGGTATGTGTGTTAATGGTCTGTGCAGCCAATGGAACAGTGTGAAAACCTACCGCTGATCCTCTCTAGGATACACAAATAAGTGTGTGTGTGTGTGTGTGTGTGTGCAACAACAAGTGAGCGCCTGCAGGTCTATGCTACCTGTTCTTGGGGCTACTTCAATGATGTGTATATTTTATCTGAGACCACTGAGTGAGTGTGTGGGGTCGGATCTTGACAAACAGGTGTGAGGGAGGAGATCAAATCAGCTATGAGGGAGTAAAACGACCGAAACAACCTATTTCGTAAAATGGCATTTAAAATGACTCCATTAGCGTGCGACACCTCTCCCTCTTTGTCAACAAATGTTGACAAAATTAAAATGGAAATGTGTGAACACAAATACGAAACTATGACAACAAAACATGGCTCGTTCACAGACACTGGTTTCTCTTCCTCCCCATTCTGTCCCCTTTGGAGCTTATCTATCACAACGTACAGCAACCAATTTAAATGGAAAACACTTTTAATGTGCGGCAACAAACATATCGCCTGCAAACGAGAGGAGAACGAGAGTCTTTTAAAACATATGGCACGCATGTTTCATATATTAAAGGCTTTTTGGCTGAGAAATTCAGCATCTCCCAATGTTAAACGCATATGGAAACTCAGATAAATGCTTCTCTTTGTGTGCAGTTTCGTGCTTGCTCTCCACGCTCGTTCTGCAGCCATTTTCCCTTTCTACCTTTAGGAACAGAGTGGGAAGAGAGAACGTGGGGAAGGTATTCATTTCTGAATCATCGACTCAACTGCATGATATGTTTCCCCCTGGAGGGCACACTAATGATCCCTAGCCCGAATGACATATGTCTGAGGCCGATTAGGACGCCGCACACTGACAACGGATCAACAGGGATAATGTCAGGCTGAATTAGTTCAGCTCCAGTTAGGTGGGATGGAGGACACGTTTTGAAAGTGAGGCAGGTTGAATTACATTGCAAGCAAGACTTCATCTTTGATCAAATGCAAAATAAAGCCTGGAACAAAAGTAGTTTCTTAATGCTTGCTGTTTCATTTTAGAGCTACAGAGCCATGGAACGATGCAAGGCATTTTGGGCTGCAGGTGAACTTCACCGAGCAATATCCTGTCTCAAAAACACTCATTTTAGTTGTGAGAGGTGCCGTCCTTGGCTCAGGAAAACATAACAGCATGTGTCTCCTTGCCAGCCTTTTGTTTTCTTTTCATATGGAATGCTTTTCTGAAATTATTTGGCTGCTACTGCCTAACACTGCCTTCAAGCTAATAAGCTCTTCAAAGTTCACAAACTGTACATATGAGTTCTTTTGGTTACTACAACAAAATGGACACTACAGCCAGCTCTTAGTGGCTGTTTGTTGCATTTTAGAAAGCAAGCAGGACTTGCTTAGAGCTACAACCGAAAATGAGTCCATGTCAAAGGAGCCTTATACGAATGCACAAGAACAACAATAATAGTATCATTACACTGCACTGTTTCTCTACATAAAAACAACCACCAACACATGATTTAATACATCACTTTCAACGTTCATTTTTAAAGCACCCTCATCACCAATAAGATCATATCTCAGCAGCTCACACGTCATAGGAAACACCAACTTTATGAGTCACATTAACCCCTTTGTCGGCTTGTTCATTTGTGCTCAGTGTGTAATTATGATATCTCCAAAAGCACTTGAAGGCAGAATAAGGTGACAGCAGTATGTGGGTTTGCTGTTGCTAAACTAGGCAAATGTGTGGAGAGTTTGTCATTGGAGAAGAAGCCAGAACATTTCAGGCGAGCAGCCTTGAAATTTAGATTGCATCAGATTCTCTTTCTATTTAATGGAGTGCCAGACTACATTAACTTGAATCACTTAAGCTAAATGTAAGGCTATTCATATGGTAAGTGGTGCTGGGTATGTAATTTCTCAGCATGAATTTATGGATATCTGTGTAGTAAAGATATGAAAAGTAACAACTGCTTTCTTAGGTAAAATAACGTGGAAACACAGAGAGGGACCCAAGGGCCTTGTTTCCCATTATGCATGCAGCATTTTCATTTTCAGCAGGAGATACAAAGAAGTCAGCTAGAGTGGTAGTGTGTGTCTCACCTCGGGTTGGAGCATCCAGTACTGTGCACACTAACAGACACTTAGTTTTACTCAACAATTAACACAGAAAATGATTAAATTGTTAAGTGCATTACAGCATGACCAAATTGAGAGCATTTAATTGTGTTCACATCCACTGACAATTTCCATTGTAATAATATCCCTGTCAATTTCCCCACAGAACAGTGCTTAAGCTGCAACATATAATTCAGATTTTCTAATAACCAGCACCAAAACAGATTCATGTAGCTAGCTTTAGGATGCTAGGTTCAGAGTTCTTCACTAGTGCTCTTCATTCCTCTGCCGATTTTTAATGGGCACACTTTGTAGTTGAAGCGCGTTTCTCGCTGGCTGCGGTTTTATATGGGGTGAGGGAGAAAAGTAATTGTCATTGATACTGATGGTAGGTAAAGATATCTTACTCACACCAGTCATCTCATTGTCTACACAAACTGCGATCAATACAAACCTGCTGTGCCCTGCAAACTGAGAGCAATACGTAGGTTAACAGTGCATAGTGGGGGAAAAAACTGCAGCATACAAGAGGTCTAGATACTAGCATAATGTGAATTTGAAATTTTACTTACAAATTAAAAATACAGGTTAAATCTTAACCTTCACTTATCCCTTACTTTATCTTTACCTACACTCAACTGCTTGACCTCCAGGCTCTTTCTCAACTCACACAATCATTAGAATCACACATTTCCTCACATTCCACAAACACTTCTGAGCTGCTCCACTGCAGCAGCTTTCTGTAAAATGCCTTGTTAAAAGGGCACCTCAACATAAGTTATGTTAGGAAGGGAAAGTGTTAACTTGTACCACCTACACTTCCCCATCATGTGTCGTGGATTCATACTATCCACCCATCTATCCATCCATCCATCCATCTATCCATCCATCTATCCATCCATCCACCCATCTATCCATCCATCTATCCATCCATCCATCCATCTATCCATCCATCTATCCATCCATCTATCCATCTATCCATCCATCTATCCATCTATCCATCCATCTATCCATCTATCCATCCATCCATCCATCCATCTATCCATCTATCCATCCATCTATCCATCTATCCATCCATCCATCCATCCATTCTCTTGCTTCCATGTTTCTTTCTCTTTCCCATCAAGCTTTCACTGAATGAAGGCAGGAGTGTTTTCAATATTTGTCTTGTTTGCTTTATTATGTGACCCTACTGTCATGCTGATGTGCACACACTCACTGATGCCTGGGCTAAAACGCTAACAGCAGTGACACTAAATGCACCTGTATGAGCTGCCCTGGGGACACAGATTGGACCAGTCCATGATGGTTGAGGGGTGTGTGTGTGTGCGTGTGTGTGTTTGGGATGGAGAAAGGGGCAGTGGAAAGGTCATCATGAATAGTACATGAGATTGGGTGGGGTTGGGTTGTTCAATGTCCATCACCTCCCTGCAGATGATCTCCAGCTGGTTTGGGTGGAGGTTTGTGACTGGCCAGACACTGGTGTGTGTGTGTGTGTGTGTGTGTGTGTGTGTGTGCATGAGTGTGTATCTGGTAGCAGGGGCTCTTCCATATTCATGCTTCAACCTTACTCATATGTATTCAGCTCCACATGAGACCATTTACATCCTGGAAATTGGGCTGGAAATAATGGGAGGTGACATGGGGATGGGAGTCTGACCTTTGACCTACACTTTGTGTGTTCATGCATGGAGGAGGTGTTCAAATAAAGAGCCTTGATTGGTATAGATAGTGTGAATTGATGCCTTGCTTGCAAAAACAGTTACACGGACACAACGTGGATGGATTCAATAAAAAAGTAATTCTCACAGCTGCCCTGTCGATTACATTTCAATCCAACTTCATCAGTCAACATACACAGACAGCGTCTCGCTGAATAGAATGACGGACACATCTCGCACTGTTTTGTCGCTCTGATATATTTTTTAATATCCATGTGTCCCGCACTGAATAGCATTTCATAACTGTCAAGACGCTCAGGTACAAATCTTCAACCGTCCGCTCCTTTACTAAAATGAGACCAATCAGTAGCAGGGCAGTGCTGAGACCTGTGTCAGCAATGGCAGAAATATACAGGAAATTACACCAAAGAATGAAATATAAAAAAATCACTGAGAGGTTTGCTTTGTTTTAACATTGAAAACAGTGTTGTCAAGCGTGACGGAGTATTGTCACTACGGTTGAGAATACGCCTGCAACAAGCCTGGCTCTTTAGCGTTGTGGTCAAAGTTGCATGTTTGGTAGCTGGTAGGCCTGTGTTCAAATCTGGGTAGGGTGCTCTCCCCCTTTGCTACATCATGCATATGCAGTGCACAAGCAGCTTTCAATGAGCAAAATTAATTTTCTTTTATTGTTTTATGCTCTCTGTATCAGATATGAGAATGGAATAACAACTGGAAAAATCTGACTATTTTCAACTGGAAATTGCTGTTGGCATATTTTTTTTAATACTTCTACTCTAAACTATGAATCTAAGGGTGGATATGATTTGGGTCTAATTTTAACCGGCTCACTGAGAATGAATGTAACAATAAGAAAGTGATAAATAATAACATTTAAGTACTACTGCTGTCACATTCACATGATTAATAGCCACAAAAGATGGTAATTCATCACAACGTGGCTGTAATTTGTGGCCTTAAAGGGGGACTCCACTGTTTTCATATCTCAAGTCGATTTATAATCACGGGGAGTACTACAGTACTCAATGCGTGGAAACAGCTGTTTTAGCTCCAGTATTCTGGGGCTCTGGAGGAGCCTTGCAAAGTATGAGAAATTAACCCCAATGATGTAATCTGAGTTGGGCTTGCAAACACATCTTTTATTGAAATCCTGCATTTCAAACTGAGGGCATGACGTTTGAAAGACATGGCCATATATCTGCCAGGGTCTAATTAAATACTATTGGTGTGCATTATGGGTATAAGTATTAGGGCTGGACCTGAATATTCAAATATTCAATCGTTGGATATACATTCAATTTTGAGATTATTGAGGTTTTTATCCGCATGCCTGACCTCCACTCACAGCAGTGTACGTAACGCTACAGTTCACATCAAAGGGAAAACAAAATGAAGCCCTCAGCTCTGTGGGAGCACGTTAAACTGAGTGATGACAACAGCAGTGTGGCAGTTATGGCGTTTATAATTTTACAATTGCTTAATTTCATTACATATCAAAACAGCCAAATAGCCTACATTTAAAATTGAATCATTAAACTGTAGGCTACAACAAATAAACAACAACATAATGAACACATTTAAATCATTATAATAAGCCTATTGTAGAAGAAGAACATTTAGTAGGCTATAATAAAGTTAAAAGCGAATTTTACATAATGTGTTGTTTTATTTGCACTTCCGGAAATAGCGCTCTTCACTCCCTGGACCACTGCCCGGCTAAACTATTCCAATATTCAGCAAAACTATTTTGTGGAAAACTCCGGAAAAAAGACGAATTCTGTGTGTTTTGGGTGACTTTACAAAGCACTCTGCCGATGGGGAAAGTCAGGGGAGCGGACAGGGAGAAAGAGACAGATGTAGGTGTGTGCTAGTGTGTCTGAGTCTGGGGAGATGAGAAGTCCAAGGCAGGTGCGAAGCAGGTAGATTAAAAAAAGTAAAAAAATAAATTTTAATGAAGATTTGTGGGGGTTAAAACCTGCTTTCACAGGGAGGTAATATATGAAACATTTACACATATCGTCGCCAACACTGGAGATTCTGAATTAGATTGTAGCCATTCATTGCATTCATTGGGAATTGAACTGGGTAAGGTGAGAAATGTCTAACTTTCTGCATATATATTTTCTCTTGATACACTTGGACAACCTCGTCACAACCAGGCATACCTGTTTTGATTGCCTAGTTAAACAAAAGCAAATAGTTACTATTTTCAACAATATTCATTTAAATGAATTGGAGCAAAGTCTGATTGTCATAGTTAATGGCTAACTAATTAACATCTGGATTAACTAACATCTGGATTTGAATGAGAAAAACATTAAAGAAAAAACACATCGCCCTAGAAACTGGCGTAATGGCACAGTGAGAAAGTAACTGCCCAATTGGAGTCGAGTATGTAAATTGCGTAAACAAACACACTTGCAAGCTTCGGGCTCATGAGAGAGAGTCAAGAGAGAGCCTGTCACTTTGAATCCTTATGTGTGAACGAGGCCTAATTCACTTCCCTCTGCATCTACTTCAGCTACTATCAGCAAATGCAAAGAATCTGTCGTCCCCTCTGTAAATTCATATTTGCATAATTTAAAAACTTTCTGACTGCACATCTCTGAGTGTAAAGAATCTGTAAACAGCAGTTGCATTTTATAGCTGCATCAAAAGCAAGCCTGATGCAAAACACAGTGAAAAATTCAAGACCTCTCATGAGACTTGAGGATATTTTAGCACAGTGGGTTCTTTTTTTTTTGTGGGATGAGTAGAAGACAAAAGCAAAATAACTAACTTCAACACTCCAACTTGAAATATGGAGATAAAGGCTTGGAGAGTATCACTGATCTGAAACCAAACAGTATCAGTTTGAGTGTCCATCCTCAAAGGGGCTTTTCTAATATACCGGGCCAGTCAAGTGTCAGTGCTGAGAAACGTATCAGAAAATGTGTTGGACTGAGTTATTATCACCCCAGGTACAAGAACGGCTAGTACCAACCCCCACTCTCACCACACACACATACTCCACCTGGATACTCATCTATCCTGGCTCCTTTCTCTCCCTTCACCCTCTTTCTTTGACACTTCAGTCCTTCATTATTAATCTTTACACCAATCCTCTCTTCTCACAGAATTCCTCCAGCTTGCACATCCACACGTGCGCGCACGCACACACACACACACACACACACACACACTCAGGCTTCAATAATTGATACATTTCCCAGCACTCTGTCTAAAAATAGTATGATGAACGTTGCCTTATTCACACTGTATTTTTCCCCGCAAGTACCGGTTCCAGAGTCAAGGGCGGACCGAATACTTTAGACAAAAGGCTGGAAAAGGAACTCATACCTGATACACACAAACACACATTAATCCTTTACTCCATGGAGGTGAGAGAGATAAAAATGAGGTAGTCGTACAATGTTGCACTTTGGGTATTAATAACACAACGCTTCCTGCTCAGCAGTGATCCCCTGTTGGGTCCTCAGGCAGCAGCATATGGCCCCACCGACACCCAAACACATAAAGCCAAAGAGACTGTATATTAGCTTATGCAATGCAGCAGCAATCCTACATAATCCTTGACTATCCTTGAGTCCTTATCCCACTGTGGACGATCCGGAGGTTTAAAAACTACAAAAAGCTTGCAGCAGAGCAGGTACCACACAAGCCCCTTTTTCAAGTATATTTGATATTTTGAATGCCTAAACCTAAAGTGGCGGAGACAGGCAAATATTTCAATCAATTTCCCGAGATACAAAATTAAATGAACCAGGGATATGATGAAAATCCTATGAGGAAGTTTTAGAGCACATACGTCCATTTCCAAATCGCCTTTTTAGCAGCAGGCTTTGATTTCTTACAGGTGCTATTTCAACACTATGAACACCGTGCCTTCCCTCTTCAGCTTGTTGAGTTATATGGAAGTGCTGCTTGGAGTGAACAAGAAGAAGAAGAACAAGGAAAATAAGACCAAAACAAGTATAATCAGTTTCTATGCAATATTTTAATTTATGTTTCACGTGTTAGATGAGGTTTAATGTCCACAATGATGGTAAGTTTCTTCTGTCTTCCCCAAATTGCATTGTATTCTAACAGCACAAGGTATCCAGTAGTGTAAATGAGATGGTAAATAGCACCAAGAGAATCATTTTTTTTATCATAAAGAGTGAAGGTGTAATTACATTACAGAGAGCTCCAATTAGTGCCTTATCTTTCCCCAATGGTTCAACGTTGCATATCTGTGTGGAATACACTATGAGGTTTCTTTTCTTCCTACAGATTTTTGTGAATCTCTGCACTTTCTACCACAGAAGTGTCAGTGCAGACGGTGTGTGGCTCAGTTTGTATGCATGTGTCTTACTCAAGGCAGGGAGCAGAGAACTCATGATCCTTACTTCTGATTCTGCTCACTGATACAGCCTCTGGTCACACCATCCCAGCGCAGTCCATACTGTATGTGCTCATGGTAGTGTAATATATCTCGATAATATAGGCCTCCAAGTGTGTGGCACATGTGGTCCTGCAGCTCAGCGAGATGACAGAACCTCAGTTATGGCTTCACTTTCTACGTGGGCCTACATATGTTTGCATTCACAGTAAGTAAAGCTGCATAAAAGCCCCAGTAAATGGCAGCTGAACACCTTGCTGTTGCACAGCTCAAAAATACAGAAGCACTGACTGACACGAATGTTGGTGCCTTTCTTATCTTAATTAGGATGCAACTGCACTTGTCAAAGAGACGTTTCCTGCAGGAAAAACATTTCAACACTGCAAGCATAATGACTCATCTTCATGTAGGAATATGTGTTACATATGCTACCTCCAGATGTGATATTTAACAACCTGGGCACGTTAAACAGCCCTCTAATCATATGTTTGAATGTAGCTTCTTCCATCAGTAGAATTATTCATATTAATGTGCACATCAATGTTTGACAGGCATGTACAATAAAAGAGGTCTGTTTGAGAAAATGTCTTGAACAGTGTTGGGAATAACGCGTTACAAAAGTAATGCAACACACAGTAATATAATGCATTACTAAAAAACAATCTGCAAAACATCACCAGAAAATAAGTGGTTAATAAGTTTTGTTAATGAGTCACCAACACCGAGAAACATTTCGGCACCAGAAAAACAGAGTAACGTTATTTCCTGTTGCTGGAATCCGATGGTTGAGATTGTAGGCAGGGTGCAAACTACAGGGGAGCTCGGCTCCTCTTAACAAGACAGCAGCTCCCCTGATGGATCATGCGTAAATAGATTTCTATAGGCTGTGTGTTTGTGCTTTAACAAATTACTTTAATGATTAGAGAGGCTGCTGTCAGTTTAATCCTGTCGGAGTGTCGGGAGATTCAAGTAATCAATGATGCTGCTGTACCTCGTGCGTAAATGCACACAGCAATAACTTGCCCAACACTGGTCGTGAAATAATGCACGCTCCACCCAGCAACCATTTCAAGTAAGGAGGACAACAACAAGACAATAGAGAAGGCAAAGACTGGAGCATGAACATGGACAAGAACATATTTGTAACTCAAGGTCCACTTCCTCTCCTTTTCCAGAGCTTTCAGCTGCATTTCTCAGTCTGTATCAGGGAGAGAGTTTGCTCAGTTGTCATGGAGGTGACTCAGGGACAAATGAACCAGGTGCAAAAGCTTTCTGTCTGATTTGGGAATTAAACTTTGTTCCTCATCTAGCCTCACATTTTTCCCCAAAGTAATGTAATAACAAGCTATGAAAATAAAACTGCATCAAACAAAAATGTGAGCTGGGTGTATTCTGACATTCTTATCTGTTAATCTGTCAAAATCGGTTTTATCTTCAACAGTCTGTATTTGCTTTGGTCTTATCTGTGTTGTATTCTCTTCTGCTTCAATGACCCTAATTCATCCTAACTGATCTCAAATGTTTTTGATGCATTGTGATTTCCTCATCCAAACCAGGGTTTGCCTATTTGGGTCAGCCCAGCAAAGAGCCTCGACAAAAAAATACATAAATAAAACTGCCACACCTTTGCATATACATGTGGTCCTCTGTTTGCAACATTTAAACTATTTAAACAAGTATGAGAGAATGTATTTGCAAGCATATATCTTTCTTACATAATGCAGCTGCATCTTCCCAGAGTCCCCCGAGAAAGAACAGTAAAAACTCAATTCAAAACAAAACAGAGGAAGAGGGATGGAAGCACAAGCTTTGGTTGAGCTTTTACACCCCGTCTTTCCAGCTGAGTCTCCCTTTTTTAGGAAGGCAAAGGGCATTACTGTGATAATCCTGTTTTTCATTACGCGCAATATTAGCTGTGTTTAATCTAGACTGAAAGCCTTTTCCTAAATAAAAAGTCTGCTGAAAATTCAAACAACTGACAGCTCTGCTGTACCTGTGTGCTGCATATAGTTCAGAAGAGTGTGCTGGGATAAAGTGAAGTGTGCGATGTCTCTGCTGATTTCTCTCCTGGCTCATTAAAACTTGATGAACCTGAACACTCCCTCTAAAAGCAGCAGCAGCTCTTTGACAGAGCAGGCCATGACTCTTTCCATTAGCATAATGTGTTCAGCAATAGAAATGGCCGAGATCATGACGGAGACAGGATTTAAGGAAGTTGGGCTTTCTGAAAATCTTTATACAAAGTAACTTTAAATAATGTTTTGCCCGGTAATTTTATTTTCTACCATGTTGAAAGATCTAATCATAAAAGCTGCACTAATAACATATGGGTCAAATTAGTATATTAACTATCCAGCTATTCTCATATTTGGTGCATATAAAGCACATAATTTCCAGTGTGACAAAGGTCTTTCCCCCGGTGTTTACAACAGCAAATTTAAAACTTTTGATGACTGGATATAGACTGAACAATTCACGGTGTTAAATCAATGCTCTAAAGACAGGAGTAGCAAAAGAGAGATGAATCTATGTGAAATATTGCAACTTTGAGAAATTTAAGACATTTCTTGCAGCTGCATCTGACAGTTAAATACGTAGCTGTTTGCAAAATCGCCTTGCCTTCAAAGACAAGCATAGATCCCTAAATCTTTCAATGAACAGGTCTGGATTGGAACATAATTCACCATGTATCAGTGTTTACTCCATATGTGCTAGTGTATACAGCCAAAAGCCAATTTTGAGCTGGTTTGAGTTTGCATAGAAAATGTATTTGGTCAGTGAGCAGCAGGGATAGACTAGATATCATCTCATACTTAAGTTGGCTTTATGGTGCATCCTTTGACAAACACCAATCCGTTTGTTTACCTGCATTGGCTAGAGGGTGTGCTGATGCATAATAATGATGTTCATGGGTGTGTGCGTGTGTGTGTGTGTGTGTGTCCAGTCCCTGAAGCTAGCCACCTCCTATCTCCAACATCATATCTCATCTTTTGCAGGAGGACTACTGTGACCAATCTAACGCTGCCCCAGGAAACAGAATGTGTGTGTGTTTATATTGTGTGTGTATTGGCTGCCATCGGCCCCTTCCACTGCCCTGCCTGTCTGTAGCGGCTCCTGACCTGTGCGGCTGTCTAACAGGAGTGCTGAACCTGGCTGCCAACTCTAACAGCTTCAGTTCAGAACCACTGCAGACAGGATAGACGAGGTGAAGAAAAATACAGGAAAATGTGGTTGATAGACAAAAATAAGAAGCTTCACATCATCATCCATTCCTGAGAGGAACGGGGATTGTTCATCTATAATGGAACTGGTTGGGGAGGGTGATTGAATCTTAGCGTGGCACCAGATGAACCCAGCATGGCGCTGAGGTAATTGCATATTCTTTTTTTTCCTTTAGTGCTTCTGCTCTTACATAAAAGTCTCATTTTGAACAAGAGGAAATGTATTGCCTCTTAGGGGATTGATGCAGTGGCGGTTCTAGACCAATTTTACTGAGGTGGCCAGGCTGGGGCCAGTTGTTTTGTCAGAGGGGCACATTCAATCCAGTACAAAAAAGACAAAGGCAATGTTCAAGCTTTCAAAATCTCTTGTTTAGTGTATAATGTAATGTTTTAGTATGTTTCAGTAACTTACACTTATTTGTTTCAGTAACAGGATCTTTTCAGTAACTTAGTGAGAGTTTTATTAAATTACAATTTACAAAAAAAAACAACATTCCTGTTAACTTTAGCTCAAGTTACAGTACAGTGTTTGATGCAACACTTCTCTGTAGGGCTTAATGAACAGTAGAAGCTCTAGTGTACTAGACATTCTCTGGATCCCAGTTTGTCTTTTGTATCCCACAATAACTTTTGCTAGGAAACAACAAACGTCTCCATATTCATCCCTGTTATTAGTCCTGATGTGAAGTATACACAAAATTAAACACTTGATAGTAGGCCATCATCTGTGCATTATAAAGGGGGGATACGTTTTATGGCAGGTTGAAAATACAGTCTCCATGTCCAGGGTGGTAAGACCAGCTGGCTACTGTTATCACTTTTTGTGTATGAAAAGTGCTGTTTACATGCAATACATTATTAAATTGTTATGATAATAATTTACCCTTTAAGGGGACTCCAATTTCCAGCAATATCCAAAGGCTATCCATGCAATGGAAACATGGATTACAAAAGAAATGGACAAAATACTGTCTACAATGCTGCATTCAGTTTAATGTCCATTTCGAGTCAAGTAGATGTAACGTTGAGGCGAGCAAAGTGTTAAACTGATCACAGTGATGTTGATTTTACAGTATCGATGGCGTAGATATTTGTAGGAGCAGCTTACTTGAAAAAGGTGACAGTCTGTCTGGATCTAGCTTCCAAACAGTAACATGGATGACTAAGTGATCAACTCCGTAGTCAGTTATAACATCGTCAATAAATGTTTTACGAGGGAAACTGAAACTGCTTGTCTTGTTTATATATTCTCAATTCAGTGCAATGAGTAATACGAAGTTCAATAACACATAACGTTAACGTTAGCCTATAAAGGCGTTCTTATAAACCTTTTTGATAAAACAATATTAAAACAATAGATGAAACAATCAACATGGTATATTTTTCATTCGAAAGTCGAATTCGAAAGTCCGCCTTCAACGTTGAATGCACGCACGCTCCTGCTGCAGGGGGAACACTTTCTATCAGGAATAACTACCTTGGCATGACACCGGACAGTGGAGGTGTAACGTCCTAATGGATCCGACAAGTTGAGACATATTTGATCCGCCTTTCGCATCAGCGCCATATCATCACAAGGAAGATATATTACTATGACTTTTCATTCAGAGGGGGGCCATAGTGTGGTCCAAAGTCTGTGTTACAGGGGCACTGGCCCCTGTTGGCTCCCCCCAAAAACCACGACAGGATTGATGAGTGTTATATGACTGAATCTTTGAATTAAACTCCACCCCAATGACCATTTATTCTGCAACACAGATTTGAGCTCTGCAAGTATCTTTTGGCTTGATCGAGCTGATCTTTTATTAAAAGTCATTCAGTGATGCTGGGCTTATATTTTTAACATATGACAGAGAAGGGGACAGCTGAGCTACTGATAGAGCAATGCATTCTGGGACCATGTGCAGTGATCTGTAGTCTATGAGGGGCACCAACTGGACCAACCTGTTTTAATTACATTTCTCTATCTCTAAACACACACATGCTCTCTCTCTCTCTCTCTCTCTCTCTCTCTCTCTCTCTCTCTCTCTCTCTCTAGCTCTCTTGTGCTCTCTCTCTCGCTCTCTCTCTCTCTCACACACACACACACACACTAAAGGTGCTAAGTCCTCCCCCCAGGCTGACAAGCCCTCAGCGCCAGGGCAAAGTGGAAGGGATTTCTGTGAGAGGGAAGAAGTAAAAAAAAAAGGAGGAGGGAGATAAATCGAAGGCGAATTTCAGTTCAGGTCAATTTCTGAACGATGATTACTAAATATTCTCAGTGAGCAAGATGGTTGTGTTTATCTATGAGTTATTTCCCAACCTGCCATGCCCTCACTCTCCCAGTCTGATATCCTTCTTTCCCTTCTACTTTTCTACTTTTTTCTAGTTCCCACTCCCTCACGTCTTCTTTCTTCCCTTTTCTTTCTTTCCACAATTCCTTCCCTTCCTTCACATCCTTTTGTCCTTTGCCTCCAGGTTCAATTCCGTTTTACTGTTTATTCTCTTCCTACTTCTTTTCAGTGTACTGTTCAAAGATAATATCAGGTCTTTTACAAAAGTCTTTGGCAACATTTTTTGTGTGAAGCCTTAAAGGTTAAGTGTGTAAGTTTTAGTGAGATCTAACGTTACATGAAATTACAATCCAACTACATATTTTGAAGTTTCTCCACTGTAGGCTACCATTTCATTGCCAATAGTATTCATCTCACAAAAGCACATTTTTTCTGTCCACGTAGCAAAGCCAAAACACAGCTCTGGAGAATAACGGTCAGCTTCCAGCTAAAGCTATCAAACAACAGTTTTCATTTGCATTGCTAAAGTTCGACTAACTTAATTACCTGTCCAGCAGAAAACGGGCAACTTCAGCGCCGCTCTGAAAACATCTGGGAAAATCGATTATAGGATTATATCTTTGATTTCTGGCGTCATCTGTCTGCATCTGTCCCGACTTCATCTGGCTTCATCGTGTTTTTACTTTGTTGAAGACGAAGATTCGCGCAACGTCGGTTTGTGCTAAATAATACATGTGGTCCTCTTGTCTAAATTTAACTTCACTTCTTACTTCTCATAAACAAGACAGCTACTCAGAGGCTGTAAATTTTCTAAATTAAATTTCTTCTTCTTCATACGCATTCAACATAGTGACGAGTGTCTACACTGCCAGACTTAAACAAGAAGAACAACAACAACAACGTAGTGATAAAACGCACTACTCACAGATCTATTGGTCTATTTTTGGCTACTATAGAAAGGTGATGCAATATGTATATGGTCAATTTCTGAATGATGACGCAATATGTAGATAGAAATGGCTCAATCTAAGGTAATAAAAACATAACAGTTTAATTTGTAAGGTCTTCATACAGCACAAAAAACAGATCTTATATTGCATTTCTGTCAATAACTCCTCAGAAATATGTACACTGAACCTTTAATACAAAGCTTTGTTTGCAAGCCCACGTCACAAGAGGTAAAACTAAACAGTTTTTCAAAAGAGCAAAGATTAATAAGCAAATCCTAAGTCTGAAAAGTAAACATAATTTTGTGCAGCAGAAAAAAGCTCTTATTTTCTAACCCGGTAGATCCCCTCTGTGGGGGTCCCGGCCTGCACGTTGGAAACTACTGTTTGACAGTTCACTGTCAATCTAACTACTGAGCCTTCCTTTCCCTTACATACTTCCAGAGAGCCTTTGAGCGAGAGTTACAGTACCTCCTTCACCAGCAGCAGCAGTGCCGGTCGGTTCACCCCTTCCCTTCCTCCAACTACCATGCATGAGCTACATCCGCGACTAACTGACTGAATTAGACACACACACACCCACACCCACACATGCATATGTATTCAACATTTCCTGCACACTTACACTTTAAGTCTCAGAAATAACCAACTTGTTACTGTACGATGACGTTTCTGCAATGTAGTGACTGGAGACAGCTGTGGGAGATGAGAAATGACTGACACCAGTGGGAAATGTCACAGCTAATACACATCACATGTGGAAGTACTCACACTGGATGCCTTGTTTCTTACGAAATGTTTGTGTGTTCGTGCGCACGTGTGTGTGTGTGTGTATGAGAGAGAGAGAGAAAGAGAGAGAGACATGAGCTCACTTGCCATGGACTTCCATTTGTGCGCAGCACGTGTTGAGTGCATGTGTGTCGGTACATGACTGACTGAGTGCTGTTACACTATTTGACACACAACCCACTCAATCATATATCAAGCAAGACACATACATAAAACAGTTCACTCTCAGCTGTGCTGGTGCATTTGCATATACTGTATGTGTGTGTGTTTGCAGGTTTACCTATTGTCAAGGAAGTTAAAAACACGTTTGACTGTATTATTACAAGAGTGTAGACACAATTCTCCCACTAGAAAGCAACAAATATCCATCTGAAAAAGTAATGTCTTCTCTCTCCTTTAAGGGCTACTCTGGTGATTTATTATTGCGCATCCATAAAGTTGGGGGGCTCACAAGAGATGTATTAACAAAAAGACTCAGGAGGCTGAGATATTCTAGCTTCTCAAAAGAATGGGTCAAGCTCCTTTAATTCTCATAATGCAACCAATAATTCCAGTCCACCAGGTGCCTCCCCTCACCCCCACACTCCCCACATTAAGTTGTTACTGCAATGTAAAAACAATGCAGAGTTAAACATTTATGTATGACAGATTAAATTTGTTACAAATTAATAACTTAACACTCTGAAACTCTTGCGAAGCTGGTTCGGGAACATGTACAACTGAAACGAAGCCGTCGTTATCAGCTTGTCACTACCCGCCCTACTCTGCTTCTGATTGACTAGTAGTCCTTTACTAGGTACTGGGCATGTGCAACTCCCAACAAAGATCAAATAGAAGTTAGATGCAAGCTTTAAACACACAGGGAAGGTGCTTCAGCAAAGTGCTGTATGACAAAAATGTGGTCTTTTTGGAAAATTAAACCATGTGAACATGTTCTGGTACAATAATGAACTTAAAAATTTGAATAAAATGACCACTGTAACATAAAATAATCTGCCATATATTTGTCCTTGCTGTTACATCTTACATGGAGAAATGTAATAAAAGCATTGAACTACCTCCCCTAAATGTAATAGCTATTTTACTGTAATGGGGTAAAAGTTTTGAAGACTAAAATTACTTTTAAGATATGCAGTTTTTTCTAAAAAAGGCTGGATCAAATATCCTTTTTCAGTAAATGCAACAGTTTCTTCAACTTAGTTGGAGTGCACACACACACATCATGCCACACTCAGTGTTTGCCTTTAGTGACACCAACCAATAATTATGGAGTTACAGAGTGTACTGGGGTGCATGAGACTGCAGTGGAAAAACAAGCTCAAACAAACAAGTGCTGAGCAGATATACAGGCACACAGCAGCCCGCCTGTTGTCTTATTATGAAAAACCTTTGACATTTTTCAAACAACGTTTTGTTTTAAAGCTCTTCACATTGCGTGAATCTGGAAACTTACTATTCACACAACATAAATCCTGTTCAAAAAAATAACAAAGCAACACACACACACACACATACAATCAAGAAATAAACAATAACTCAATAAATAATATTCCTTTCTCTTAAAAATAAACAAAACAGCTAAATTACTCAAATTATCATAATTCTTCCTTATATTTCTATTTCTCTCCCCTCTCTTTCTCTTTCTCATTATGGAAATGAGCAAGCAGGCAGATGTGCAAGGTTGTTGGAATACAAAGCACACTCTATTTGTTGTCTCTCGTACACACACTCTGAGGAGTATGGCAAAAAAAAGAAAAAGAAATTGAGGGCAATGTAATGTAATGACGAGTTAAATGTATGGTAAGTAAACAAAACATTATATGCACAAAGCCAGCCTTGGTAGCAGCAAACAGATAGAGATACATAGATCATGATAGCATCTGTTTCCCTCCACACCACATTTGCAGCACAGCTGGAGAATAGTGACTGGTTGGAAACAGGGAATACGAGCGTTCTCACACTGACTGCCCCAGTGATTATTTTTAAATTTTATGACTGATTATTTCCATGGCTTGAATGCTGATCACTTAAGCCTACATTATATTTTCTACATCCTCAAGTTTGAGAAATATCTGCTAAGGTCTGCAACCCAAATTTATGACTCTGGACTGTATGCACTTCAACTGCACAGCAACTGCAAATGCATAGAACATGTCAATGTGCGCAGGCAGCCAGTGTAGCATGTAAAGAATCACATGCATGTCTCTATATGGGGGCTAGGGGACATGTGTCACACCCCATAAGAGATACATAAGCACCATATAGCTCTTCCAGTAAATTTTCAGATTAGTTTCATTCTATATTAGATATACAGGGCTTGACCTAGCACA